>NC_079170.1:3726546-3964547 GCF_947568905.1 Ostrea edulis
GAAGGGGGGGGGTGATTTGCAGTAGAATACGTAGAAGGAGAGGGGGTGATTTGCAGTAGAATACTTAGAGGGAGGGGGTTGATTTGCAGTGGAATACTTAGAGGGAGAGAGGGGGTGATTTGCAGTAGAATACTTAGAGGGAGAGAGGGGGTGATTTGCAGTAGAATATTTAGAGGGAGAGTGGGAGGGGAGATTTGAAGTAGAATACTTAGAGGGAGGGGGATTTGCAGTAGAATACTTAGAGGGAGAGTGGGAGGGGAGATTTGAAGTAGAATACTTAGAGGGAGGGGGATTTGCAGTAGAATACTTAGAGGGAGGGGGGTTGATTTGCAGTAGAATACTTAGAGGGAGAGTGGGAGGGGAGATTTGAAGTAGAATACTTAGAGGGAGGGTGATTTGCAGTAGAATACTTAGAGGGAGGGGGGTTGATTTGTAGTAGAATACTTAGAGGGAGAGTGGGAGGGGAGATTTGCAATAGAATACTTAGAGGGAGAGTGGGAGGGGAGAGTTGAAGTAGAATACTTAGAGGGAGAGAAGGGGTGATTTGCAGTAGAATACTTAGAGGGAGAGAGGGGGTGATTTGCAGTAGAATACTTAGAGGGAGGGGGAATTTGCAGTAGAATACTTAGAGGGAGGGGGGAGTGATTTGCAGTAGAATACTTAGAGAGAGGGGGGGGGGGTGATTTGCAGTAGAATACTTAGAAGGAGAGGGGGTGATTTGCAGTAGAATACTTAGAGGGAGAGTGGGGGGGATTTGCAGTAGAATACTTAGAGGGAGGGGGGTGATTTGCAGTAGAATGCTTAGAGGGAAGGGGGGGGGGGGGTGATTTGCAGTAGAATACGTAGAAGGAGAGGGGGTGATTTGCAGTAGAATACTTAGAGGGAGGGGGTTGATTTGCAGTGGAATACTTAGAGGGAGAGAGGGGGTGATTTGCAGTAGAATATTTAGAGGGAGAGAGGGGGTGATTTGCAGTAGAATACTTAGAGGGAGAGAGGGGGTGATTTGCAGTAGAATATTTAGAGGGAGAGAGGGGGTGATTTGCAGTAGAATACTTAGAGGGAGAGAGGGGGTGATTTGCAGTAGAATATTTAGAGGGAGAGAGGGGGTGATTTGCAGTAGAATATTTAGAGGGAGAGAGGGGGTGATTTGCAGTAGAATACTTAGAGGGAGAGAGGGGGTGATTTGCAGTAGAATATTTAGAGGGAGAGAGGGGGTGATTTGCAGTAGAATATTTAGAGGGAGAGAGGGGGTGATTTGCAGTAGAATACTTAGAGGGAGGGGGTTGATTTGCAGTAGAATACTTAGAGGGAGGGGTTGATTTGCAGTAGAATACTTAGAGGGAGAGAGGGGGTGATTTGCAGTAGTACAGTAGTGTCCCCCCTCTCGTCAAAATAGGTCAATTTGAGTTATTCCAGGCGCTGTAACCCCCTCTGAGCAGACAATACCCTTTCTGATCCAAACCCCACCTTTAACAATTTTCTGGACCCGTCCCCTCGACTATACACAGGTCTACAATCCGCGTCACTAGAGTGTCCTCTGTCGATTCGTGCCACAATGTGTTAAACTTACGGTTTCTTAAATTACACATTTGTCACTTTGTGTCATAAATTTCAAAGACAATTAAAACAGGTTAATATTGGTCTACTTTTTTCTATACCGTTCACTAAAAACCTGGACATTTAAAAACAAACTACTTAACCTGAAAGTAAACGGTTTGGTTTACAACGTGTGTGTCGCTATATGTTTTGTATGTAGGTATAAGCGGCGTGTATTTATTCATGATCCTATGCAATGATCCGATGGGTTCTTGCCAATTGATATAGCAGGCTCTCAAATTTTCGCTCATTAATCAAGTCAACAATCGATTTTTCCGTAATTTGATAGGGTTATTTATGTTGGTCATCGTTTCAATTTAGTTTTAATTTATAAGAAGTATGTTGTCTGTTATTTATCACGAAAAATGTATTTTTCACATTTCTTTAAACATTTCTCAATATCAAACATTCACCAGACATGATCCTCATCAATAATTAAAAGTACTCTATCACCGGAAAACAATACTCACCTGAATTTAATAATATAATTCCCAATATTGAACAACATTCGATCAGTAGGTCCATATTTCAAAATCTCGAGGCACTGATCGGGTCTTTAAACCCAATACTCCTTTCAGCGTTACGTCACATTTAAATTCCTGCCTTACATTGCAGAAGTACAAGTTTACTGTACAGTATGTATTGTAAGTATAATGGATATCGTTACATGAAGGAGAAGACTTTTGGATAATGCGATCGGGTCATTTAAACTTAGCCATTTCGTGATCAGTACTTTTCAATACAGTTAATTGATTGGTCTCTCTGGCGAATTGACCTATTTTTTCAAATGTGGTCCTTCTTTTAAAAGTGTTTACCTACGTCCAGAATGATTCGTGTCCAGATTGAAATAGTCGTTCAATATATTCAATGTTTTCCAATATGAATTAAATGCAATTGTGGGAAGTTGTGATGGAAATAACGACCACCATATATTATGTATATTTATATATATATCAAGTATGTACATATCTATCTCTCAAAATCGATTTTTCATGAATGCTTTAAATGGATCTATTAAAGGGGGGAAATAAATATTATTGCAGCATGTAGAACGAAACGACGAGGATTTCACATCAAAGAAGTTATTTATTAAATGTTACTAAATGTTCCGTGACGGATCAATAGATAATTAAAAATCCCGTTGTTGACAAATACTCCTATGCACTCTGAATCTGACAATAGATTTATGAATGATGTCATTAGATCGCCGAGGTGAATGTTCGTACAGCCATTAACACCACATTTCTGTCACAGTTGTTTTTTTTTGGAGGGGTGGGGTGGGGTGGTGGTGGTATTTTTACGTTTTCTCCTCTGTATTTTAGATTGTCGGTACAGTCTTTCCAAAAAGGATTTTACTACTGGTTTAAGTATTTACATTATACATTGTATCAACGTGGTTTTATTTACTTATATTATACAGGGTTAGGGATTTTTGTGAAGATATAGTTTCATGAAATTGTTATGAATGCTACTATATTGACATAACCAGTTATTATGAAATTTTGATAACGCTGTTTAAGGAAAATTGCAATTTTCTGACGGTGATATATGATTCTATTTATGTACGTCTCACATCTTAAAAAGTGTGATGACCTATGTATTTTATTTGATAATTTGTTAGTTTTATTCTAATGAATGGAAATACACTTTTTCAAACTTGTGTCAGATAAAACTGCGAGTATGGAGTCACCTTAACGTGATTTTGTTTTACGTACATTAGTATCTGTATATTCTCAGGGATGACTTTCTAGATTTTGACTATAGTCAGATAATTTTCCATTCCCTTAATTAAAAAACTGACGCATTTAAGAAGAGCTCCGATAAGAACTTAAGTTTGTGTATTACATGCACCTGTGCTAATGACGCAGAATTCGTGTTTGTAATGAAGGAGATAAGTGATTATGTTCTTTTTCTAAATCAGCATTTCCATTTTCAACTACAGGATCAATTTCCCTTGTAAAATATATGAAAGCTTTAAGTGTAGCAACTTAATGAGAAAGTTTGTAACCTTGACCTTTGACCCTATGAAGAAAATCTATAGGTGTCTGCCTTTAACGATCGACTACATTTTTATAGAACATAAAAGCTTTTTTGCTAAAATCTGTTCAATATATCGATTCACAAAGAAAGTGATGACGGACAGACAGATGAACTGACTGACAGACAGACACACACAGACAGACAGACACACAGACAGACAGACGGACACACACAGACAGACACACACACACAGACAGACGGACACACACAGACAGACAGACAGACACACACACAGGACAGACATACAGACACCCATGATTTATAGACTGGTGTCTTATTACTTTCTGTAGAATATGAAAACTTTGCAAGATATGGTATCATATCGAAAGAATATCATTTGGATTGAAGTTATGCTATGACCACAAAATCTACGGATGTCATTCTTTATTCATGAAATGTCTTTGTATAATTAAAAAAAAATTCAACTTATCATGTCACAATTTATCAATCGTAAAGTTGGAGATTAAAAGGTCTGGCGTTTTGAATAAATGGTTAATTATAGTACCGGTACGTTTCTACGTATAAATGGTTAATTATAGTACCGGTACGTTTCTAACGTATAAATGGTTAATTATAGTACCGGTACGTTTCTACGTATAAATGGTTAATTATAGTACCGGTACGTTTCTAACGTATAAATGGTTAATTATAGTACCGGTACGTTTCTAACGTATAAATGGTTAATTATAGTACCGGTACGTTTCTAACGTATAAATGGTTAATTATAGTACCGGTACGTTTCTACGTATAAATGGTTAATTATAGTACCGGTACGTTTCTAACGTATAAATGGTTAATTATAGTACCGGTACGTTTTTAAGACATTAATAAAGATATGTTGGATGACTGTCATCCCCAGCTATTTTTGTTTTCATAGTAGTAATGAATGAGAAGACTGTAAGCTTGAAAGTTATGAATTGAAACTTTGTAGCGAAGGATGACTGCGCCCTCAAACCAAATCAAAATGTGGGGACACTGAGGCAGTTTAACTTATCAAGACCCCGGATTTCTCCCCTTCCCACGAATCTAGATTTTGAAGATAGAATAACTTATTTTTAATGTGTGTCAAGAATTTTAGACAAGCCAACTTCCGACTTCTCCTCCTGCTGCCCCCCCCCCCCCCCCTAAAAACGATGCAATGTGTCTGAAAATGAAGTACATTTAGTACCTTCTACTACTACTACCTGGTATATGTTCACGAATGATTATATCATTTATTGGTTCGAATATGCATCTAGCCTTGCTAATTTTCCGCTCAAATAGCACTTTAACTATAATATGACAAGCCATTTTTGCAATTCGACTAATTATAAAAAACTGTACATAATAATTAAATCACTTCCTGACAACTAAGTCTTTTTGTTGAATTTAAAAAAAAAACCCACATCGTCACCTATTTAATTGAACATTTTCTCCTCATCGAAACGACGTCTAAGTCTTATATGACAAGTCATCGTATAATTATCTTCTATAAGCTAGATATTTTCTCATATAATCACACCACTCCGGGGTGGGGGTGGGGGGGGGGGGGGGTTCTAGCCTACATCCAATATAATGAATGATTCTATGACATCATCTTTGGTGATTTGAAAAATTTCTAATCGTTATGTTGAGTTTTTAGAAAGATGAGGTCCTTTTCATGAAACTATACGAACTCGTTATAAACACTGAAAAAGAGATAACTAACTCGATATGACGAGATACGAACTGATTGTAACGAGTTAGACTTTTCCCCCTACTTTTTAAAAAATGAGCTATATTACTTGAATCGAGTGGTATCGAGGTTTTAAATTACATTTCACAGTCCACATAACCATCCTGTTCAGCGATATCAGATATCTATATGTTACGTGCGGGGACGGGGTTTCCACTTAACTAACAAACCTAGTTTTTTAATATAGAGGATTAATCCATATTTAAAAGTTATATAAATCAATTCAATGTCTAAGCAAAGAAAGAAAACCCTCCGTTTTGATCCGAGCGTGCTTGTCGATTATATAATTCACAAAGGTATGTCCCAGGCACAATACAAAATCCTGTTAACAGATTGATTAATGTCTGTTCCTGTTGTCTTCAGACCCTTCCCTAGCATTCACATCTGGGGGCTGGTGATCGCCTTCACGTTTGCTTTAAAATTACATCATGAAATATTTTCCAACAAATCTCACTACGGTATAGAAGTTTCTTACATCAATCTAACAGATATATGATCCTCCAAGATATTGCATCATTTCATAGATTTGGGATTAATTACTGCCGTACTTGTAAAATTATAAATGTTGAAGACAGATTATTGGGGGAACTGTCTACCGTTCTACAGCCGCTGACACGCCACTGTCAATAGTGACATTTATTTGACAAGTCATCATGATCTCTCTGTCAATAAGTGATATTCATCACGTAACAGAGCTACACTGCCCACTTCGGCAATTTTTTTAAAGGAACAATTTTCTAAAAGAAATGCGATACAATATTTCGCATCTTAAAAATGTCCCTGGGTAGAAATTGCTTAGGGTCTGCACCAAAGTGTCGTTTCGAATTTGTTATGTTTCGTCTAATTTTAAGAGAAAGAGAATTTAATTTAATTTAAGAAAATTTTAACAACTGTGGACCACCCGGCTTTATTGATGAAGAATAGACCCTCAAATCACCTCACACGTCTAATGACAGAATCCTATTTGTAAGTAGATTGACTCCGGTTGCCAAAAATCGCAAGATTTTAATTATAAGATTATGGCGTGTCAAAATAACCTAGCTATTTGAATAGATCATCAATTCAATCGTTGCGCGCAATAATTTATTTAATGCGTGCATAAATTCAATTATCGATCTCATCAATTCAATTGATGAGCGCAATAATGTGATGAGAGTAGTGTTACGTAGCAAAAATGTTGAGCTCGGTATAAACGATTTTGACGATCTCTTTAATTGTTATCTTTATCTAAAACGATTTTGCATAAGGAATCGATGCGCGCATCAATTCTTTTAAAGAGAGAAACATTTTAATTCAAAAGATCATTAATTCTATTGTGGATATGTTGAACTGAAGATATCTCCAATTAAATAGTTGCTCTCTCTAAAATAATTATTGCGTGCATCAAATTAATGATATCATTAATTCAAATGAAGAGAGCGATAACTGAATTGATGCGCGCAATAACTGAATTTGATGTGCGCAATAATTAAATTATTGCTCTCTTCAATTGAATTGTAGCGCACATTAATTCAATTGTTGATATCACCAAACTCATATAAAGAGGGCAACAATTCAATTATAGCGATTATCAACTCAGCAGATTAAGTATAATGTTATCACCAATTAAATCAATCGCGCAATAACTCAGAATTGCATATATCATTGAATATTTGAAGAGACCTTTATAATTTAATGGTTGCGCGCATCAAATGAATTGATGATATCTTAAAATAATTAAAAGAAAGCTTCAATTACTTAAAGTTTTTGTTAATTTTGGTATCATATGATATAAACGACATATCGGTAACTGGTCAAGCTGACCATATCTGTGACGTCTACTGCAACCATAGCCTTCTACCTGTCTGTGTGCGAGTTGGATAATGAAACAGAAAATAATAGCTACTCACTATAAGTTCACGTCCACACCTGGGTTTGTGTACCAATACATGGACCTAAATATAAGTAGTTCACGTAAGTTGAACAACACAAACACGCGAGTCGTTACATCTGTCAACTGAAGGAATATTGCCCAGAGATAATATGCTTTAATATCTGAATAACACACAAAACAAAAGGGTTGTTCCCTTTTTTTTCTTCCTTCAGGAAATACTGCTGAAAGTTTCCGCTCGATTATCTTTGCAAATTTATCAAAAACTGGGTATCACAGAGGTCCAATTTCGCCCAAAATTGGTGTGAAAATTAGAACAGGCTGAAAACTGTTCTAATTTGTAATATTTGATCAATATTTCAAGTTGCCTCCCTTTAATAGATTCTATCCGAAATAGAGAGCCCAAGCTCATCTACTGCTCATGTTACATACAAGTAGATCCAATTCTAGTTCAGAAATCGATGGTGTTCCCATGGTATGATTCTATAGAAATTCAAATTATACCGGCAATACAGACATCCCTGTTACATATTCAGACATACGTAGATCAACCATCTTCTCTTCCCCTTCATTGAGAGCCGTTATTTAAAAAAAAAGTCAACCAATCAAGCATATTTAAAATAAAATTTCTTTTCAATGACTTACAAAAATGTGCCATTTGACGATTCACAATTCTTAAATAATAACACTGAGACAAACACCACAACAAAACGATCAAAGATTAATTAATATAATTATCTGCCAGTCAAACCAACAGTACGTCCGGCTGAGAAACCCCCACCGCGGAGAATCCCTCACTGGGGAGAGCCCCCACCGCGGAGAATCCCTCACTGGGGAGAGACTCCACCGCAGAGAATTCCTCACTGGGGAGAGCCCCCACCGCGGAGAATCCCTCACTGGGGAGAGCCCCCACCACGGAGAATCCCTCACTGGGGAGAGCCCCCACCGCGGAGAATCCCTCACTGGGGAGAGCCCCCACCGCTGAGAATCCCTCACTGGGGAGAGCCCCCACCGCGGAGAATCCCTCACTGGGGAGACCCCCCACCGCGGAGAATCCCTCACTGGGGAGATCCCCACCGCGGAGAATCCCTCACTGGGGAGATCCCCACCGCAGAGAACCCTTCACCGCCAGACAAAACGATGAACATTAAACACTTGTACATACAAGCATGAAGCATAGTGTTTTAGTATCTCTCCTCGAATTACACTGCGAGCAACTAATAACCATAGCACCTGTTTTCATAATTAGCTGTCAATCGCTTTCAAATAATAGGCTAATATTGAAGAATTTCAGGATGACCTTGAGCTTATGTATGAATATTCCTGACAGAAATGCCTGATAAGAGTGTTAATTCTTTCATAATATCGGTCATATCAAGGTTCCACAAACACAAAAAATATATATGATAAAACCAGAACTGAGCTCCTGACCTCTCCCCTCATCAGCACCATATACTGTGTACACTCATACATAATGTATGAAATCACGGTACAGTCAAACCTGCCTCATCTGACTTCTCCAGGGATACAGGTTTTGTGTTGGAATGACAGCGTATTGGATAACACATTATAGAGAATGATAAAATCCGAATTCCCATCATAACGGTTTAGATAGGTGCCAGATTAGCCAGGTTTCACTTTAACATTAGAGCACAACATTAACTAGGCATTTTAAATATCCTAAAATAAATAAACATCAGCATATCAAACACAGAACTGAATATTCACTATGCTCAAGGATTGATTCTTATCATAATTCAAACAAAAATACATGATATGCATCATATATATATATATGTACATTCTCATAAAATATCAAGAATAACTGCAAACTTTCTTAATATCTGCTTTACACATAAGAATAAAGTTTTACCAACTTTACTATACAACATATTGCCTGCTACTGTGTTTGGCTGGGAAACATATAAGTGATGTATTTCTAACTTTGCCTTTCACAATTATTGTAATTGTGCCAATGAAATATTTGTATTGTTGTAATCGTCAGTTTTAAAATATGTGGATCATGTAGCCACATCTTAAAAAGGGGGTTGAGGGGCTTGAATTATAAGGGACTATACTTTCTGCAGACTCAGCAGTGTAGTAAAATATCACTTTATTTCCTCTCATAAAAAAAATCTAAAGTTACGACTCGTCTCTAGAAGAGCAAATCCAAAGCAAGATTTTCAAAACTGTCAAACAGACAAAATAACAGAATATTAAAAAGGACCATGAGTGATAACTGGCATTCTGCCCCACCCCCATAATACTTAAAATTTCAAACATCATATCTGTGATGTCATAATTCTTATTTTTACAAACTGAGCATAACCACTGAGTGACACCAGAATTCTTGCACAAGACACACTTTTGAAACAAAAAGCAAGGATGCTGGTTTGATGGGCAAAATAGAGACCTTATCATCCCTAGTCCTTTTCATGAGCTAACATACCAGGATCCATTTCATATGCCATACTGTAATTCTTTATTTAAGACAAAAATTGCAAAAATTATTTACTTTCTCTTTAACTATCTGATATCCCTACTCCATTTCATGTCATCATGAACCTTATTAAATTATTTACTTTCTCTTTAACTATCTGATATCCCTACTCCATTTCATGTCACCATGAACCTTATTAAATTATTTACTTTCTCTTTAACTATCTGATATCCCTACTCCATTTCATGTCATCATGAACCTTATTAAACAAGTGCTATCAAAGGAAAAAGCCAGAGTTTTGATGCACTAGAAAAATGAAAGAATAGTGATTAATATGCAAATTTATTTTTTTTAATAAAATATCAGACGAAATTCAGTCCATCTAGGACTTGATTAAATCTGCAAGTTTTTGTTGGCTGTACTAAATAAGACAGAAATTTGTTACTATACAGTTTACATTGCAAACCACGACATGAATTTTAATAAACAACTAGTTAATGCAGCTAATGGTCATTCTACAGGAGCTCTAAGCGCCCTCTGGCATGAAGAAATTGTAACCCTGAACTGACCTTGACACAAAAGAAAAAACAGTGACCCAAAGAATTTTTTTCTGTGTGACAGGAAAATGCATATATTCTATTGGATAAAAAAAAAGTTGCATGCAAAATATCATGTCTCAACACCTCTAAAAAATTTGCAGAATCCGTCTCTTAGGCTTACAACAGTTTTGGATAATTTGAATCATGTCTTCCTGTGCATCGTGTACTGAGATCCCTTACATAAGTTTATCGTATCATCATAAAAGTTCATACAATGCATCATCATCAACATCGTCCCCGTCATCTTCTTCACTCATATCACTGAAGGAGAACGCGACATTGTCATCATCATCATCATCTTCTTCTTCACTATCATTACCGTCATCTTCATCACCATCTGAGAACAAATCTGATGCAACATCAGAAAGAGGTAATCCAGTACAAAAGATTAGTGAGCATAATGATATCAGAGTCATCACATTACAACGAATAAAATTCACGAAATCATTATTCCCCTTCTGCAGGCCTTTGAGCAATGTTTGTGAGTGGGGGGTGGGTGTGTGTGAGTGGGGGGTGTGGGTGGGGTGGGGGGTGTTTGTAATGTAATATACTGTCACCAGGAATACACATGCCATATCTGTGTATTTTAAGTACCATTATTTGCTACATAAAAACAACAAATTTTAATAAAACTTATATGCCCCCCTTCCCCCATATTGAAATCCATATTAAAAAAAACATGGTGACTTTTTGACCAGTAGAAAGCAATGTGATTTTTCATCTTTTGATGAAATTATTAGGGCTCCTCTTTTATTGAACAACAATAAACAACCTGCCAGAGAAGTTACGATGGCTGCCATGTTAAGGGCTCTCTAGTTACACGGTGTAAAGCCCAATGACCTACATTTGTATGACAGCTGCCATGTTAAGGGCTCTCTAGTTACACGGTGTAAAGCCCAATGACTACATTTGTATGACAGCTGCCATGTTAAGGGCTCTCTAGTTACACGGTGTAAAGCCCAATGACCTATATTTGTATGACAGCTGTTATGTCAAGGGCTCTCTAGTCGCACGGAATAGAGCCCAATGACCTACATTTGTATGACCTTTAGCCCTGAAAATCAACCAGGTCATTTCCTCATCATAATCAACCAGACGATGAACTTTGATGACTGTCAAATGCAAAATTTTCTAGTTACAAGGTAGAAAGTCCAGTGAACTAATTGGGGTCATTTTACATGTAGGTCATGTGCAAGCGGCCATGACGATGTGGTAGAGCATTGTCATATCAGTCAGACAGCAATCACAAGTAATTAAACAAATCACTGAATCAGAATCATTACCTTCGTCATTTGAGTTGTTAAAATCAGTCAAAATATCATCGTCATCATCATCTACGTCATCCATATCCAGTTCATCTTCATCTTCCTCAGGCTAAAAAAACATTTTTGAGATATCATCCAAAAACAAAAATGTAGCAGACAGACGGATGGCCAGATCATCCTTGATCATTATCCCTAACACTGCCTAAACTCCACTTTCAGGCATTTTTTTTAATCTATCATAACGGTAATATCAATACTTGTAACCTATTAGTACAGAGAAGATTTCCAAAGCATTGTTTTTAATGAAGTAACTAACCCGATCATCTTCATCTCGTAGTCGTCCGATTTCGTACAGCTTACACACGTTTTCCTCCGTGCCCAGATCAGTTTTCAGGTTCTAAAAAATTCAAACACTATCAGTATATCTTACAGTTTAGAACCAATATCAACTCTTCATCTTCGTGTATATCAATGTTTTCATCTTTTGTTTAACAAGATATGTTTACATCAATCTGATTAAAATCAGATCCTTTGATCTGCTCGCGTTGATCGCTTCACAAGTCTGAACTAAGGGGACATACCTCTACCACAGCCAGATAAAAATCGGATTTGTCTGTACACAAGTCTGATATGCTCTCCGACTTCACATCAATTGTAGCTACAACAACAAACACAGACTTCAGAGATGCAATAAAAATTGACAGCATGTGGCTAGTACTATGCAAGTGCTCATTTATCTGCATTTAATGTGAGAAAATGAAACTGGCTATTTCAAAGCAACACTGTCCCTGAATAAGCATGAGATACAAAATGTGGCAAATACTGTTTTTCACTATATAATTCTCCACATGTACAAATTCTTCATTTCTAATGTAATAAATTCATTGTAATACTACCCCCCCCCCCACCAAAAAAAAAAACCCTGAAGATTAACCCTACCCAAATGATATACAAAATAAAAAAATCTTCTAAAAAAAATACATTGAAGGTCAAAGTAAGAATAAAAGTCAGTTTCAATGCAGCTCATCTAGTGAAACATAAATATTTCTTGTGAATAATATGCTATCAACAAAATTCCTTTAGGATTCTTAACATACTGTAACAGAGTCGTGAAAGAAAATTGTAAACAATTCATTAATCGTGAACAGGACACGGGGACTTACTGATAGAGCTGTCGTCCGTGGCATCGAACGTTCTACAGATATAATCGTGAACAGGAAATGGGGACTTACTGATTGAGCTGTCGTCCGTGGCATCGAACATTCTACAGATATAATCATGAACAGGACACGGGGACTTACTGATAGAGCTGTAGTCCGTGGCATCGAACATTCTACAGATATAATCGTGAACAGGACACAGGGACTTACTGATTGAGCTGTCGTCCGTGGCATCGAACATTCTACAGATATAATCATGAACAGGACACGGGGACTTACTGATAGAGCTGTAGGCCGTGGCATCGAATGTTCTAAAGGTGTGCATTAAAAGTTTAAGATATAATCATGAACAGGACACGGGGACTTACTGATAGAGGTGTAGTCCGTGGCATCGAACATTCTACAGATATAATCGTGAACAGGACACGGGGACTTACTGATAGAGCTGTCATCCGTGGCATCGAACGTTCTACAGATATAATCATGAACAGGACACGGGGACTTACTGATAGAGCTGTCGTCCGTGGCATCGAACATTCTACAGATATAATCGTGAACAGGACACGGGGACTTACTGATAGAGGTGTAGTCCGTGGCATCGAACGTTCTGAAGGTGTGGCTGTAGGGACTTCTTCCCTTCAAATCCTCCATCTCCTCTTCATTCCTCTTGTAGATCGCTACATAAAAAAAAAAAATTAGTATCTCAGCGACAGATAAAAGTGAAATACACATCTCAATCATAGTATAACTAAAAACAACAATGCCGAAAGAAAACTAAGTGACTAGAGCTCCCCTATCAGGATTAATACATGAACTCCAGTGGGGCTTATCTATCCAAGGGAGGGGGGTGTGTGTATTCAAACTACAATTTGGGCATAGTTGTCATGCTTTCACTGACAACAAACTGCTCAGAGAAAACCTCTTCACAAAGCACAAAAATGCAAGGTCAAGTTCATATGGAAATTCAAGGTTAAATTTTTTTTTAAAAATGGGCCTAGTTGATATGGTCTCACCAAGATGTTTTGGACAGTAAGACTAACGACGGACAAAATAATCCCTAAATGTTGCTATACTTCACAGGCAACAAAACAGCTACATGGTTAAAATAATCCCTAAATGTTGCTATACTTCACAGACAACAAAACAGCTCCATGGTTAAAATAATCCCTAAATTTTACTATACTTTGCAGGCAACAAAACAGCTCCGTGTTTAAATAAGAAGCATAGAATGCAAACATAAGCTGCGCTGCACAAGTCACTAAAAATGAAACCTCAAGCCAAACGCCAAATAGTCATAATATGTAAATGATGCTGAGAAACTATGATGGGGATTTTAAATTCGTACAACAAATCATTACTTGAGTACTGGGCTAATGAATTTATATCAATGATAAATCTGCAATCTGCACAATCTAATTAAAATTAGACGCTAGATCCGCTCGCGTACTCACATACATACATGTAACTGGGAGTACGCGACGAGCGGATCTAACATCTAATTCTAATTAGATTGCAATCTGCAAAGAGTCACACAATATAGTACACCAAGAGACAGCTGAACAACAAAACCAAGAATACTCCAGCTACCATTGCTGAGAAAAAGGTGTGAAGAAAAATGGCAGGACAAAAAACAAGGAAGAGAGAGACACAAGACAGTGTATACATGTCAGATCCATCAAATAAGGACATATAAATAGGTCACTTCTAATATGGTCACTACAATTCAAATTTCTAAAATGCTCACCATATATGACGTCCCCGCGGTTGTTGAAGCGTAGTTGGCACTGGTCCAGAGCGGGGACGGTGTGGAGTAGATGGTGAGACCGTATGTCCCACTGGTCGTCAGTTAAGGAGCAATACACTGTTCACTGTACAGCACCGGGTGTCAACGATAGGATTCAACACAAGCACCAAGCCTATCAACATTGTATAAGTCAACGAAAGAATTCAACACAAGCACCAAGTCTATCAACATTGTATAAGTCAACGATAGAATTCCACACAAGCACCAAGCCTATCAACATTGTATAAGTCAACGATAGGATTCAACACAAGCACCAAGCCTATCAACATTGTATAAGTCAACGATAGGATTCAACACAAGCACCAAGCCTATCAACATTGTATAAGTCAACGATAGAATTCAACACAAGCACCAAGCCTATCAACATTGTACAAGTCAACGATAGAATTCAACACAAGCACCAAACCTATCAACATTGTATAAGTCAACGATTTACAACTCTACATAAAGCTTTCTAACAATTCAGATTAAATTTAAATATATAATAATTCCGTCTTGCACTTCATGCTAATTTCATTGCAGGTCCTCAAAAGTAACAGATAGAATTGCTAGCAATTTTGGTTTAATTTTCTACGTGACAGCAGAAATATTAGAACCTGATGGTGATATGAGGCAGAATTTAATGGCAATATGAGGCAGAAATTTCACAATATGATGATTATGTTGAGTTATATTCATTGTCAGAGAAGTGAGGGCATGATCTACGTGACTGTATACTATATTCATCTTTACATTAATACATTGTCACTAATTTGTAAATTTTCTCACAATCTGAGTACAATTACTATAACTTAACAGATTGATAGATTTATCCTAACAACCAAAGGTGGGTTTTACCAGACTTTACAAATACACTGAAAACTGTAGGTGGAGACAGACACATGTAAAATACAAATCTTCGATCAGTCCCATACAGTGTTCAGTACCTACAACATACATCTGTATCGCTTTCAAGCTTGAAATTTCATAGTAAAGGATACCACTTCTGAATTGATAATGATCTCTAATCCCATTGGATGAAACACCCCGCTGATGTTCGGGTTAAATTTGTCGAACTTATGGATGGATTTTCCACTCCGAACGTCCCACAAAACTCCGTCATTCAGAATGAGTTCATCTGTGGGGTTAAAGGTCGCTCGATTCAGCATGTAATTGTTAGCTCTGTTGGCATCGAATAGTTTGAGAATTTTCTTGCCCGTTAAGACGTCGTAAATCTACAACACAATAAAATCATGGTAAAGGAAAAGCTTGCATACATTACAGTGATAACCACCGGAGTTCAGTTACACAGCTCTCCCCGATTCAGTATGTGTAGCTTGGATTCAGTATGTGTAGCTTGGATTCAATGTGTAGCTTGGATTCAGTATGTGTAGCTTGTGTTCAGTACGTGTAGCTTGTGTTCATCAGTATGTGTAGCTTGTGTTCAGTATGTGTAGCTTGGATTCAGTATGTGTAGTTTGGATAGCTTGGACGCTGTTACCTAGAGCATACCTGTAGGAGGACGACGTGTGCAACCAACCATGGAGATAATGCATATCATTATATCTGATGGTCTTCAAAACAAGTGAGGCTTTATATTTTGTTGTATATGTAAGTGGAAATTTGTCCTAACCGATTTCATTACAGCCATCATTTTAACCGATTTCATTACTGCCATCATTTTAACCGATTTCATTACAGCCATCATTTTAACCGATTTCATTACAGCCATCATTTTAATCAAAGGAAAAATAAATCAGGCCCTCTAAATCGTTTGGCTATGTTCAACATTTCACTGTATCTGATTTCATTGTAAACAGTGGCCACTGTAACAAAACTAATTATAATAGATGTTGTTTATATCCAGTCTGACTCGCCCCGATCTCTAAGTAAGTCACTGTAATAATGACAGTTATAATTGTTTTTATCTAATCTAACTCGCCCCGATCTCTAAGTAGGTCACTGTAATGATAGATATTGTTCTAATCCAGTCTAACTTGCCCCGATCTCTAAGTAGGTCACTGTAATGATAGATATTGTTTTAATACGGTCTAACTTGCCCCGATCTCTAAGTAGGTCACTGCTGACTTACATTTGCTGTCTCATCTTTCGTTCCGATGATTCGATCCTGAACCTGGTTACTGAATTCTATGTGGCTGTCCTCAAAACTGTGTCTATTCAATACAAAAAATCACAAATTGATTAAGAGAACAGATTCTATTCAATACAAAACATCACAAATCAAAACTTTGCAAATAATTTCCAGTTAATTTTGCTAGTTCTACGGGCTGAACAGTTTTCCAGAAGTCATTTGTAATTATGCAGCACATTAGTGTGGTAATACATACTTGCTGACCACTGTATCGCCATACGTCCAAACGCCTGACCCATTTTCCGCACAACTGACCAACAGTAAATCTGAATCCTGTTAAAAGAGAGCAGTAAAAGCCATATAAAACAGAAGACATTTCATAAACGAACCTATCTATGGAGTGTGTGACTATCCACTAAACGAACCTAACTACGGAGTGTCGTGACTATCTACTAAACGGACCTAACTATGGAGTGTCGAGACTATCCACTAAACCAACCTAACTATGGAGTGTCGAGACTATCCACTAAACCAACCTAACTACGGAGTGTTGAGACTATCCACTAAACGAACCTAACTATGGAGTGTTGAGACTATCCACTAAATGCTTCTCTAGTCAAAAAACACCTCGCCTATCAAACAACCCCCAGATATACTGACAAGTGCAAACTATAAGTAATATGTCGTTCTTCAGAGAGTGGCATAAAAAGAGAGTACCCAGCCCATACACAGCGAGGAGTATCACTGACAACATGTAAGCCTAAACACACCGCAGACAACAAATTTCCCAGTCATACATGAATGTCGATTTCTAGCGGGCTTTTTTTCCGTAATTACCCCCACAGAAATTTCATTCTACTGTGGAACTATTCATTGAGGACTATCAAACTTTTACAGTTTGAGAAGCGTTTTCTGTATATTGTAACATCATGTAAATTGTGTATTTCTTTGTGCTTTAAGAATTGTTGGATTATGGTACCCACAAAAATTGAGACCCCAAGCACAACACATAGAATCCCACATCACCCATTCCTAGCCATCTAATCCCCCACTTTCTGATTAACTGTGGCTAGAGGTTGGCTGCTATGCCACCACATATCCAGTATATTATTTGTTCTGTATTGCAGTTTTGTGGTAAAATATATTGACATCATAGAAATAACACCCATACATAAAGGTATTTTCTGTCTAAAATCTAATTTAAAAGAAATGGTAGAATTATCATGTTAATACTGTTGTAAAAATAACTTACTCTTGCTTGTTGAAAGTCTTCTATGGACATCTGATTGAAGTTATAACTGGCTGTTTCCTGCATCAAATTTTGCCGAATTATTCAAATTGAAATACTTGGTTATGCTGACTGTAATTAACACCAGCTATCTAATTTAATTAATAAGACTTTATCTTGATAACACTCACATGTCTTCATAATTTGTTTTCTCAACAAGATTTCAATTCGTTTCTCATTTCAAATGCAAATCAAACAAAACCTTGAAAAGTGGTTATTTACGCTGTGGGTTAAGTAAGCATTTTTCCACATCCAACATTACGCTTGGAGGAAAAATATGCGGTAATTGAATATAATATATATTAAATATATTATTTATAACTATACACATGAGGGAAATTTTAAGTGCTTATTACATGACAACGTAACTATTCTAAATCCCCCACCACCCCCAAATAAATAGCAGATGAGCGACACTTACCTCACCCGACTGTAAACTAATCAGTTTGATGTCTCCCCAGAACGTCCCGTACATCAGGTACTGCTCGTCTCGCTGTCAATACAAGAGAGAAAAAACACACATACACCGTCAATGATGAGTCAAAGCATAAAACTCGTTTACTCTTTAAAAAGATTTAGTTATCACTCACTGAAAATGAGCAGCATTGCATTCCTCCCTCGTCGGGATTTCTGTACGTGTGGCAAGGTTTGAACCTGTGGTCAAAAAGGACATCATTTGTAACATTAGATCACCCACCGCAAAATGCCAAAAATTATTATCCAATCATTCTTCAGCAAATTGCAAAAAATCATTCTCCATTCAGCACATTGCCAAAAATCATTCTCCAATCTTTTTCCAGTCCATGGCAAATTGCCAATAATTATCCTCAATCTTTTTTTAACCAATTACAAATTGTCAATAATTATCGCCCCCTCTTTTCCCCAAATTGCTTGGTCCCCTTTAATATTTCTTACCGCCTGTAGATGAACTTCCTGTCCACACTGGCTCCTCCAATTCCCCCCACCTTGGGCCCCAGCTGTAACATAAATATAAATATAACGGGTACACTTCGTGCTGCAATAATCAATCACAATTCCGTAAAATTTCAACTAATGTACTATATTACATAATTACAGCATTTGATTTTAAACATTGGATGTTTGCTGGTTTAGTTTATTTCTCCTTCTTTGATGTGCTACACCTTACCATTCGTTTGTAAATCCTAGACGTGGCATTGATGGGCGCCATTCGCTTTCCTCGGACCTCGGGACATCTGTGGGGGCTGTAGAGTTAAACAATGACATGTAACTACCGACAAGTACATTATTCTGTAACACAGAATGTTAGTTATGAATTCCCTATTCATTTACAAATCAAATTAATCCTTATTCCAAATGTAAAATTTTTTTTTGACATTTATCATTGTTTATTCTCGAGTATCAGTGGGTAATATTGAAAGAATACAGTACATAAGATGGATTTTTCGATGCATTGTTTTTCCTATATCACATGTACAACGTCAACCTAACATCAACTCAGTTTATGAAATATAAAAAAATGTTGATAAAAATCAAATGAACCAATCAAATTGCATTTTACATATGAAATTAAATAACTGTGAATTAATTTCGAAGCTTACTTGAACAGCGACATTGGAGGACAGGTGGTGACAGGATTCCGACAGAGAGCGTGTTGTTTACGCAGGTATTCCGTCACAATCTTGTCCAAGGTCATGTCATAATCACCTTGACCTTTTAGGTGACCTTTCGTTCTCCATGCTGGACTAGGGAGACCGCAGTCTTTTTCTGAGCTGAATTTACTTTTCGCAGCCTATAATATGATATGATATACCCAAGTATTATCATCTAAAAATATCAGTCTTTTCAGATTCTAAAACACCATTCTCTCACATTAATGACAGGATTTCACTCACTTTTAAGTAAAAAACCCACTTGATAATGAATATTGAAGATATTTATAGATGAAAAAAAGAAGAAGAATAAATATGCCTCCAAGTGTCAATATCAAAACTAAGGAAATCAAAGATTATAATAAAAAAACAGCCCAAGTGTTAAATCTAGGATCTAGAGAGGGCACACATGTCATATGTTCAAAAGGGCAGTTTTCATCGTGGCAAGACAATTTCAGGGCACTTTCATCGTATCATACTATGATAGTAATAGAATAATCATTTAGCCTTTTTAAAAGTTAATACCTGCTGCCTTGATTTTAAACTTTTCAATCACCCTTGTGAAATGAATATCATTATTGTTTATATTAAGGTAGAGACGGATAGCAACCACGTGATCAGTAAAAATCGTGTATATTCACTTGAATTTATTTTCCGGAATTCCGTACACCGTCATAGAGTAGTTGAAAAATAGAAAGGGGTTCCGAAAGTACAAGTTGTTGCTGTGACTGACTCGATGATTGAGGGGGTCGTCTCGACGAAAGATAGACCATAGTTTAGATTAGGAATACGTCAATGTAATAATAGTGGACCAAATGTTTCGTCCGTGCAGAATGGCACTTTTTACCTCACGACCATGCATAGCTGCGTTACGTAAACAATTTTACAAAGTTGTTGATGTAGCGTGATCGTGATGTCCGACTCCGAATTTCAATACTGTTTATGTAGTCATTGAGAGTTTAAACAGTTTCTTCTGAGAAGAGGGATTCGATGGATGCATTCAACGTGGACAACGAGGTTATAATTTCGTTTGGTAAGTGAAAAAATATGGCAAATTAAATTTGTATTCAACCCACTTTTCCTCTGCTATTTCACAACGCGATTTTATAATAACATCTATAAACACACAACTTGGAGATGTTTCATTTTCTTTGCATTTATATATTCCATATGTGCCCAAAATATAACTCCTATATGCTCATGTAATTGTAAATGAATGTCATGTATATGTCACATTTAAAAAAAATAGGTCTCTCCCAAGTTTTTTTTTGGGGGGGGGGGGGGGGGGGGGGGTGCACTAAATTTCTATTTGGTATACATGATAGTACTTATAATATCTTGAAATTTCATTGACCTAAGAGATATTTCAAATCTGGGGTTTCATGTTTCACACAAGCATGCAAGTCTACAATTTAAAATATTAATATTTTGTAAAATCACAAGCCCTCTCATAGGCAAATGTATGTATTGTATGAACATAAGATATGTATGTCCTTCTCTTGACCCACACTTGGTAAAGGAGACATGTCTGATAAATCTAGAGTTGACTTGTTTTGATATTATTAGAATGAACTGGCAGTTTATCGTATGAAAACATATCTGTCATCTCATATTGCAATATGATAATCATGATGTTTATTCACCTTATTAAGGGGGGATGGGGGGGTGGGGGTGTATGGGGCATGTATAGTTTAAATAGAAGTTAGCTATAACAATATAAAGTAAATAACAATCATTCAGATGTACTACTACTGCAAGAGTTCACATTGCTGCACTGCACACATTTAACATAGTGTTACATATGTAATACTGATTTCAGACAAGATTTTAAAAATTAACATAATAAATGTAATTTTCAATATATCAGTATTTTAAAGTTCACTGAAGATGCATTGAGACCCACAATTTTAAAATTGACATTGTCTGACACAGTATAATTAATGATTAATACTGACTGTGCAAATATTAATTATGATGATTTTTTTCTCTAAGTGTCATCCTAAGGACCAGTGCAAGTTGAAATGGGCTTCGAGTCAACAACTTCAACAGCAATTTGCCTTGAAAATCAGCAAGAAAGGTACAGTATTTTCTAAGATAAATTTTTTTATTTTAACACCAGACATTTGTAAAGACAATTCTTAGTATATTAAATAATCATATTCATCTTTTTTTTCTTCAATATTTGAATATACAGAATATATTTTAACAGGTACTTCATTTACATTGATGATGTCATATCCCCTGGACCCCACAACTTTACAGGTTACAGAGAAAATTCAAGAACTTCTGCACAATGTGGGATTTGGATAGAATCAATAATGTATTTGTGAGCCCAGATATATTGTGCAACATACTAAAGTGTGAATTTAATTGAAAACAAGTACATGTACTCATGTATACTATTATATGTCTTTCTTAAAGACAATAATATTGCATAAATGTAGATGAAGTGTCATTGTTGATTATTCTAAGTTTTTGATATATCAAAATCGGTAAACATTTCTAAATGAAAATAAAATACCAATTTTAGAACTTTTAATCAATGTGTTTGAATTTCTCATTTTCTACCCCCCCCCCCCCCCCCCCCCCCCCAACACATTCAGTGCATATATACCGTGAACTGGGAGAAATTAGAAATAGATAATGCAGTATGCATGCATTCTGAGTTATCCAATAGCGAGTTTTTGTTTCAGTGTGAGACTACAAGTAGGACTCATAAACTTATGAAGACACATATATATTTGTGAGAGCAAGATAGGTGATATGGGCCTCGAGATCCATGGGTCGAGCCACGGTGGTGGTCTAGAGGTTAGAGCATTCGCCCCGCATGCAGAAGGCCGGGGTTCGAATCCTGGCCGCGACAGACCTAAGCCGTTAAAACAGGTAATGGAAGTTCCATTGCCAAACACTCGGTATCAGGTGTGAATGTCACGGGTCCTCGGATATGACCTTAAAAACGGATCCCCAGTGTCACAGTAGGTGTGGCACGCTAAAGAACCCTCACTGCTCAATGGCCGTAAGCGCTGAGCAAAGACCTAAATTTGAAGCCCTTCACCGGTCTTGGTGACGTCTCCATATGAGTGAAAAATGCTCGAGAGAGAGACGTTAAACAAGATACAATCAATCAATCCATGGGTCGCTTGGGTTGAAATCTTTCTATTGATATTGAATATAAAGTTGTTATTTAAACATATTTGGTGCACTATGCTCTATAATCATATCAATTTCTTCAAATAGGTATAATAGGTAAATCGTGGTATGTTGTTAAGAAAAATGTATACGATAAAAGAAGCAATAATTTCCTCCACTCTCGAAGAAATAAATGTCCAGTTCCCGATCCGCCCCTGAAATAGCTTATAGAAACCTTCTTACTGTCATGTTCAATTCTCAGAGGTAATTTGGGATCGAATGCTCAAACATTTTAAGTTATTAAAAAGTCAGTAGTTTATCTCTGCTGGCTAAATCCTTCTTCTCAATGCGCTGAGTGCAATTCATGATGTCTATGTTCCTGCTCATTCTTTCTCTTCCATACCATGCAGTATATTAAAGGGGTTGGGATGTAATGGAGACATTTGTTTTAACAAATATAAATTGTATTTCTATTTTTTGTGGGGATTTTTATGTGGGAAAACTCTAATATTAATCATCAAATGTGATGACGTATGATAAATTTATATTCTGAGTGTAAGTGCACAAAGGTCAACAACGAGAACTACAACAGAGTATAAGCTAAAATTTGAAATACATACTTTCTGTATTATATTTATTAATTTAAAAAAGGTATTACAAAGAATCTTCGAATTTCAGCTAGCTTTTTTTGATGGATTGTTTACAACATCTTTTAATAATCCTTTTTCTTACGAAAATGTGTAGTTTGTAAAAAGGGGGTGGGGTTAGGAATTTTTTGCTAGTTCCATATTGAACCCCATTATGGTGTATAATTTTTTTCTTATATTTAACTTACTAATAGACTAACCACTTAATGAAATAAAATAAGAAATTTGATGGGTAATTTTTTTGCAGCTAAAGCAAAAGTATGACCCTGTGTGCAAATATTGTGCACTATTTTAAGGTGATAGGCCAATGTAGCTTTGTTGAAGTAATGTTGTTGCATGTTAACAATGATTGCTGAACTTGAAATTGATGTGTAATATACAATTATGTGAAAGGTTGTTTGGAACCATATATGACAAGTTATGATCCTTTTTACAATAAAAATGTTATAGCTCTATTTGTATATTGCTCTCTACTTATTTTTCTTCACTTTTTACGCTTTGCAAAGACTAAAGAAGGTGCTATTAAAATTGCCATATTTCTCAAAAACAAGGTCGATTACCAACATTGATTTTTTAATATGTTTTATATCAAAGCTTCATCATGAACATATATCGAAATTAAAAAAATTCAATGGTTAATTTTTTTAGCATCAACCTATCAATCTCTACCTTAACAAATATTTTTTTAAAATTTATAGAGAAAAAAGGGCATGGTGCAATCAAAAAGGGCATGGCGCCAGCCAAAAAGGGCATGGCGCGACACCATGCTAGTTTGCTTTAGATTTAACACTAAGCCCTGATGACAAAGGCGATCCCCGTGATAAGCGTCACCTGCAGACAGACAGCTGCACAGACAGATCCATAGATACAGTACATCAGCTGACCCTCACACAAAGAATTGTTGTTATTAATTACTAGTTGGTGAATAAACATATTATTATAACAGTTACATATCAAAGTTTTACTTCTTATTGTTACAAAGTCCTAAGGTGTGAAAGACAGACGGACGGACAGATGGACAAAGCAAATCTAAAGTGTCACTTTGCTTTGAAGGCAACAGAATATTAAAGTTTCTCAGGGATAAATATTTCTCAATCTATCACCACCGTCTGTCAGATCTGAAACTTACTTTGGCCTGAGGAAGACTAGGTGATGCCTGTGAGAGTTGTCGACCAAGATGAAATCTGATTGGTCCAGGAGTGCTGGGGGCGGGACCTGAGTTTGTAGGACTATCCTTCCGACTGACAGCTTGACTGTGGATGCTTGTGGATGGAATGTCTGATGGGATGGTACTGTAGGAGGCTGATGGATGATTAACCTGTCGGGACTACAAAATCATAAATTATTTCAAAATTCATGAATCGGAAATTTAAAAAAAAAAATTGTGAGAACTACTTATTTTCCAATAGTATTAGATCTCTTATTGAGAATACTTAAAGATGTTTAAATGCATTTATAATAAACAGAGGTAGAAGACAAGATCAAACAGCTCTGAACATTGATAATGACAAAGTTCATCTAACAATCGATCCATAAATTCAATCAAATCTTTTAAAACTGGAATTGAGGAAAAGCATGTTCACAGCTTTCCATATTGAGAGCCCTTTACCTCATACAGCAAGTATAATGATTTTGATTTAAACCTACGATTCTAGGATTTATAATAATTTACATTTAAACCTACGATTCTAGGATTTATAATGATTTACATTTAAACCTACAATTCTACATGTAGGTGAGGCTAAGTGAGGTGATGCAAAAACACATGGCTGTGCTGGCAGAACATTGGGGGGCGTGGCACATCGAGGTAGATTGGCTTCTCTCTGTAGTGCTGCTGCTGCCTCTGTCAATCCTGAAATATCCAACAACAATTATCCAACTGTGTTATCCAACAACAATTATCCAACTGTGTTATCCAACAACAATTATCCAACTTCTGTGTTATCCAACTGTGTTATCCAACAACAATTATCCAACTTCTGTGTTATCCAACAACAATTATCCAACTGTGTTATCCAACAACAATTATCCAACTTCTGTGTTATCCAACAACAATTATCCAACTTGTTATCCAACAACAATTATCCAACTTCTGTGTTATCCAACATCAATTATCCAACTTCTGTGTTATCCAACAACAATTATCCAACTTCTGTTATCCAACATCAATTATCCAACTTCTGTGTTATCCAACATCTGTCATCCAAATACTTACCGGGGTATACATGTACATATATATCTGAGAACTTTGTTACAGCTATATGTATATTTATATTTATCTACCCCCGACTACAGTGAGAACTTTGTTACAGCTACATGTATATTTAATATATTTATCTACCCCCGACTACAGTGAGAACTTTGTTACAGCTACATGTATATTTATCTACTCCCGACTACAGTGATGCTCTGTTAATGGATAGAACTCACTTAGAATTTTCCATGGCTGAGTTTTTTTTCCATATTGCATAAATCTGATGGTCTGGTGACCTTTGGACTTATCAATTTCTATAGACAGTCAGTGGCATATTTATAGACTAAAATATGGCATGATTGTGTGTAAGTTAACTAACCTTTAGACTGGAGGTGTACAAGTTACCTTTAGACTGGAGGTGTACAAGTTACCTTTAGACTGGAGGTGTACAAGTTACCTTTAGACTGGAGGTGTACAAGTTACCTTTAGACTGGAGGTGACCGTGTATCAGTTGAAGTAGTTCCTTTTCTTGGAATGTTATTCTTGATTGGGCAACAATGTCAGCCTGAAATTTTCATATTTAAATACTTTTTACAGCCACTCTCTGAAATTACAGCAAATACTCACCCACAGAAAATTCTATATTTAACAGCCACTCTCTGAGATTACAGTAAATACTCACCCACAGAAAATTCTATATTTAACAGCCACTCTCTGAGATTACAGTAAATACTCACACACAGAAAATTCTCTATTTAACAGCCACTCTCTGAATTTACAGTTAATACTCACACACAGAAAATTCTATATTTAACAGCCACTCTCTGAATTTACAGTAAATACTCACACACAGAAAATTCTATATATAACAGCCACTCTCTGAATTTACAGTAAATACTCACCCACAGAAAATTCTATATATAACAGCCACTCTCTGAAATTACAGTAAATACTCACACACAGAAAATTCTATATTTAACAGCCACTCTCTGAATTTACAGTAAATACTCACACACAGAAAATTCTATATATAACAGCCACTCTCTGAATTTACAGTTAATACTCACACACAGAAAATTCTATATTTAACAGCCACTCTCTGAGATTACAGTAAATACTCACCCACAGAAAATTCTATATTTAACAGCCACTCTCTGAGATTACAGTAAATACTCACCCACAGAAAATTCTATATTTAACAGCCACTCTCTGAATTTACAGTAAATACTCACCCACAGAAAATTCTATATTTAACAGCCACTCTCTGAATTTACAGTAAATACTCACCCACAGAAAATTCTATATTTAACAGCCACTCTCTGAATTTACAGTAAATACTCACCCACAGAAAATTCTATATATAACAGCCACTCTCTGACATTACAGTAAATACTCACACACAGAAAATTCTATATTTAACAGCCACTCTCTGAATTTACAGTAAATACTCACCCACAGAAAATTCTATATTTAACAGCCACTCTCTGAATTTACAGTCAATACTCACCCACAGAAAATTCTATATTTAACAGCCACTCTCTGAATTTACAGTAAATACTCACCCACAGAAAATTCTATATTTAACAGCCACTCTCTGAATTTACAGTAAATACTCACCCACAGAAAATTCTATATATAACAGCCACTCTCTGAATTTACAGTAAATACTCACACACAGAAAATTCTATATTTAACAGCCACTCTCTGAATTTACAGTAAATACTCACCCACAGAAAATTCTATATTTAACAGCCACTCTCTGAATTTACAGTTAATACTCACCCACAGAAAATTCTATATTTAACAGCCACTCTCTGAATTTACAGTCAATACTCACCCACAGAAAATTCTATATTTAACAGCCACTCTCTGAATTTACAGTCAATACTCACCCACAGAAAATTCTATATTTAACAGCCACTCTCTGAATTTACAGTCAATACTCACCCACAGAAAATTCTATATTTAACAGCCACTCTCTGAATTTACAGTAAATACTCACACACAGAAAATTCTATATTGTAGTCCTTATCTTTTAAGCATCTTCTACATTGTATAGATATTCTACACTGTATAGATATTCTACATTGTATAGATATTCTACACTGTATAGATATTCTACACTGTATAGATATTCTACATTGTATAGATATTCATTAAAGTTTAACCATGCTATGATGAACCTGTGGCTGCATCTCTACAATACACTCATCTCTACGATACACTCATCTCTAGATACACTCATCTCTACGATACACTCGTCTCTACGATACACTCATCTCTACAATACACTCGTCTCTACGATACACTCGTCTCTACGATACACTCGTCTCTACGATACACTCGTCTCTACGATACACTCATCTCTACAATACACGCATCTCTACAATACACTCATCTCTACAATACACGCATCTCTGATCCACATGATACAACAGTGGAAGAGCTTACCCTTCTGATAGCCTCTAGGGATGCGTCCAGATTTGCATTGGATTTCTTGCCGACCACTCTCTCCAGCAACTCATTAGCATATTTACAGAACTTCACGTGCTCTTGTTGCTTATCTTGTAAAACTGGTTCCTTCATCAGGACTGAAAAACAAAGAACACCCACTCATACAAAACTGGTTCCTTCATCAGGACTGAAAAACAAAGAACACCCACTCAAACAAAACTGGTTCCTTCATCAGGACTGAAAAACAAACAACACCCCCTCATACAAAACTGGTTCCTTCATCAGGACTGAAAAACAAACAACGCCCACTCAAACAAAACTGGTTCCTTCATCAGGACTGAAAAACAAACAACGCCCACTCAAACAAAACTGGTTCCTTCATCAGGACTGAAAAACAAAGAACACCCCCTCACACGAATTTCAATGTAATCTGTATACATTTACGATGGAGGCACATCATATCGAAGCGACAACTTTTGACAACTGCACATCTCCATACAAAACACAAAGTAGCTATGACCACAGGCAGCATTTCTTTATCATTCTTCCTTCTGCCCCCCTCCCGCTTCCCCCCTCTCTTTTTTAACACAACCCTTTGTTACACTCACATCTCATTGAAGTTCGGAAAACACTGCTTCTACGGTGGTAACCATAGAGACAACACAACTTCAAAACCCAACCTTACGGATGTTATTGCTACCTTACGGATGTTATCGCTACCTTACGGATGTTATCACTACCTTACGGATGTTATCGCTACCTTACGGATGTTATCGCTACCTTACGGATGTTATTGCTACCTTACGGATGTTATCACTACCTTACGGATGTTATTGCTACTGTACGGATGTTATCGCTACTGTACGGATGTTATCTCTACCTTATGGATGTTATCGCTACTGTACGGATGTTACGGATGCTATCGCTACCTTACGGATGTTATTGCTACCTTACGGATGTTATTGCTACCTTACGGATGTTATCACTACCTTACGGATGTTATCACTACCTTACGGATGTTATTGCTACCTTACGGATGTTATTGCTACTGTACGGATGTTATCGCTACTGTACGGATGTTATCGCTACCTTACGGATGTTATCGCTACTGTACGGATGTTATTGCTACTGTACGGATGTTATCACTACCTTACGGATGCTATCACTAAACCTGGCAGTGAAATGACCAAAATCTGCTTCTTCAAAAGCGCATGTATTTTCTTTATACGTATATTAGACACAATTTCTGAATCTAAAACTTTAAACGTTGAGGAGTGATGGCATTTCTACCCATGACTTACTCTGTATCTGACCGTTGTTGAACAGAGGAAGTTTACTGACTATCTGTCGGACCGTCTCTGACCGTGATAAACCAAGCAAAGCCTGAAAAGAAAAAATTCTCAAAATCAGCGTCCTCGTTAAATAACCAGTTCACTTTCATCTACTTTAGTACACGTACACGTACGTCTAGGTCCATCCAAGTATTGCATTAGGGATTTTGTTTTCTAGAATAAAAATTGAATGGAGATTTCACCCCATCAAATAATCACATACACGAAGAAAATCCACAACACACATACAGTCACATCTTGTGATTGGCTTACTTCGTGTTGGTAGGTAATTTTCACCCAGAGCTGCATTTTGTACTTTATAAAAAAGAGTCACCTATAATGGTTATTTACCTTGCAAGCCAGTGCCCGGATACAGTCTGCATCAGTGATTGGTGTTTTGATGGTCAACAGGTTCAGCAACACCTAAAACAGTTTGTTGAACATGATAATGTTTGGTATCTGTCAAACCTATTCGTTCCGTCTATTACACATTCACTTTAAAACATGTTTCGACCGGAACTCACCATGATTCCATTGTTGACCCGGACTCCGTTCCACATCTTACTGAGGGTGTCCTCTCCGACCTTCAGGTTCATCCTCTTCTTTGATCCAGCCCCTACATACCTGCTAAATCCTCCCAGCTGAAAGGTCAAGGTCATTTAAAATCTTTTTAGCTTTTATGAATTATTTTTCACTAAGAATCAGAAACTTTCTTCAATCTCTATGCAAAGTTAGCAATAATTCGGACCATACTTTGGTGTAAGAACTCTCTCTAAATTAGAATTGTCTCCATACCCTTTCTATGGGGCCACACACACAGTTAATGATGACGTTCAGCGCAGACTTCTGGACCTCTGGATCCGGAATTTCTCCATCTGCTAGACCTATCAGCACACTATTTATAAAAACATAAATAAGTCACAACCTTATCCTGGCAGAATCTTACTCGGGTACTACATTAACCAACATTGCTCTGCACACACGAGCACCACAAAATATACTACCACATATTAGGCCAATTCAACTTAATTGATAGATTATCATCCCCGCCTGCCCCTCAAAAATCGGCCCGCCCCAAATTTTTTTTATTTTGCGAAACTTGCAATTGCCAGAAAATTTTAATGTCCGACTCCAGTATTTACACTTTAAAAAATAAAAAAATAAAATCCTCCCACCCGCCCCATACTTTTTGGTGACCCTGGATGATAATCTACTAATTAAGTTGAATTGGCCTTAACAATACATGTACATGAAATTTTAAAAAAGTGCCAATCCATTTCAATCTAAAAAAAAAATCTCAACGGATTTACAGTACTGGGCAAAATGTTTCCCATCAACCACACACAATATCTATTTCTGTTTGTATTGCATTACGATACCTAATGGCCAGTGCAGAATGGTCATATACAGTAATATTGTATTACAATACCTAATGGCCGGTGTAGAATGGTCATATACAGTAATATTGTATTACAATACCTAATGGCCAGTGTAGAATGGTCATATACAGTAATATTGTATTACAATACCTAATGGCCGGCGTAGAATGGTCATATACAGTAATATTGTATTACAATACCTAATGGCCGGTGTAGAATGGTCATATACAGTAATATTGTATTACAATACCTAATGGCCAGTGTAGAATGGTCATATACAGTAATACTGTATTACAATACCTAATGGCCGGTGTAGAATGGTCATATACAGTAATATTGTATTACAATACCTAATGGCTGGCATAGAATGGTCATATACAGTAATATTGTATTACAATACCTAATGGCCGGCGTAGAATGGTCATATACAGTAATATTGTATTACAATACCTAATGGCTGGTGTAGAATGGTCATATACAGTAATATTGTATTACAATACCTAATGGCCGGTGTAGAATGGTCATATACAGTAATACTGTATTACAATACCTAATGGCCGGTGTAGAATGGTCATATACAGTAATATTGTATTACAATACCTAATGGCCGGTGTAGAATGGTCATATACAGTAATATTGTATTACAATACCTAATGGCTGGTGTAGAATGGTCATATACAGTAATATTGTATTACAATACCTAATGGCTGGCATAGAATGGTCATATACAGTAATATTGTATTACGATACCTAATGGCCGGCGTAGAATGGTCATATACAGTAATATTGTATTACAATACCTAATGGCCGGCGTAGAATGGTCATATACAGTAATATTGTATTATGATACCTAATGGCCGGTGTAGAATGGTCATATACAGTAATATTGCATTACGATACCTAATGGCCGGCGTAGAATGGTTATCGTACAGTGGGACGGACTCTAACAGCGCCATCTGAGATTTGGGGGTGGCTACCAATACGTTCAGGACATCCAGAGCATTCTTTATTGTCTCAGCTCTGAAAAATCAAGTTCATCAAATTCAGTATCCAGAAAGAAGAGGCAACTTACTCATACACCACCTTCACTCACAATCTGCACTACTACATGTATATTTCATAAAAACATTGAATGAAACAAACACACACAGGACACAGGCATTCTGTAAGTATTGCACAGCAATATGTGTCTCCTACCCGTCCTAAATTAAGTTGTTTGCATAATATTCAGCGTGAATAATCTTGGCATCAACAGTTTATGTATGATGAAAAAATTGATTTTGAAAACAAAATGGGGAAATTTTTTATTAATACAGTAAGTCTATACATAGTGATAAGACTGTCTGATCTTGAAATTTCAATGATATCGCCTTTTGCACCTTTAAAAAAATTTTAACTGAAAACTTGTCAACAAATTTTATTTTTTGATACTAGGTAAAATTATAATTTGGATCTCTTAAAAATTGACGTGGTAAATCCGAGATATTCAGTTATAAATTGGTGGTATGCTTATATTCAATATTTTCCCAGTAAGTTATGTAGATCTCAAACAATAAGAAAATTACAGAGATCGCGACAGACTATAAGAATTCAGTCAACCGATTACTAAGTCTTACAATCTATGATAGAATCATTCAACTGTGACGAAAGTGAAACTCAATGCGTATCTACTCACTAGATGACCATACAAAATGTATATCATGTTTTAGTTTTCAAAGTTGGACCATTGCAGAGAAAAGCATCCAAAATAAAGTCACATAATTCTCATAAAAATCGGTCCACTTTAAAGAAATTTTAAACTTGATCCCTAAATCAAAGCATGATAGAAAAAAGTCCAGAAAACTTAGTTATAATAGACGAACAGAAAAACAATCCAAACTCGTCGTCCCCTTCAGATTCGGTGCATGGGGACTAAATACAAAGTTGAAACATACATGTACCTCAAGTTACTGAATCATATTAAATAGTGTTTCCATATTTTTCCCTTCCATTTTCAAAGTCAAAATTTATACAAATAGGATAGCTTGACACTAAGATTTCTACACATTTATGATTGACGACAAGTCATGCTCCATACTAAGCTTTCTACACATTTATGATTGACGACAAGTCATGCTCCATACTAAGCTTTCTACACATTTATGATTGACGACAAGTCATGCTCCATACTAAGCTTTCTACACATTTATGATTGACGACAAGTCATGCTCCACACCAAGCTTTCTACACATTTATGATTGATGACAAGTCATGCTCCATACTAAGCTTTCTACACATTTATGATTGACGACAAGTCATGCTCCATACTAAGCTTTCTACACATTTATGATTGATGACAAGTCATGCTCCATACTAAGCTTTCTACACATTTATGATTGACGACAAGTCATGCTCCATACTAAGCTTTCTACACATTTATGATTGATGACAAGTCATGCTCCATACTTTCCCGTGAAGCCATTCCAGCCGGGTGCCAGTGCAATAAGTTGACAGAGCAGCTTAATCCCGCCCAGTTTGTGGAAAGTGACCTCTGGGGCCCAGTTCACCCGTGCCGGCATCAACTCCATCATGATTTCTATATTCTCCTGCACTATTACAGGTGTCAACGTTAGAGCCTATCAAAGAGAGATACAAAAAAGTTGGTACAAAACACTGGCCATTTTCATCAAAAAAAATTCCTAGTAAAATAAAAATTTTGTCTAAACTGAGTGCAACTTTACCCTGAATAAGAATCAAGTTTTATTGCCAATGTATACACTTGGTGTTGCTCATTCAGAAATATGTAAGTGAAGAATTATAAAAAAGAATTAGTATTCAAAAACTTTCATCTTAAGCATAAGAATGATTGTGAAATGGGCCACAGGAATTGTATGCAGGACATGTGTGTAATTCCACACTCCTGTCAATCTTATAAACAGTTTCCTAGGACTATTTTATAGTGTATCAGTTAGTTTTTTAACGTTCCACGGAATCTTTACACTGTAGTCTGACTTCCAGAAAGCCCAGTATCTGTAACTATGGAAACCCACCTTGTAAGCCGGAGTCTCGTGGACAGGTGAGCCGTCGTCGTCACTGTGGGTGTGAGATCTCTTGATCTCGTCCACTTTGTGAGATAAGTGAGCCTCAAAATATTTCTTGAGCGCATGTGCGACATGCCGAATGAGCTGCCTCATCATGCTGATCAGTTCATCGTTCACCTCCCGTTCATCATCTATATCCAGGATCTGCAGCGTGCTGATCTAGTCAAAGAAATTAATTCACAAACATTCATTCAGGTACAAAACAACAAGATGTCCATGCATGTTTTAAAAATCTGCCCCCCTAACAATGGCTCCTAGTCTTCTTTTTAATCTGTGAAATAAATTTGAACTTGTCCTGTTAATTCATCAAGAACTGTTCAAAGTCTCTATGATCTTATTTGAAAGTAAAGTTTGTGCACAAACACATGGACGAAAAACAAATTGCCTTTATCTTTGACCTCAGCATCATAAAAAGTGCATGGTAGTCACTACCATCTTCCTTCTTTTATTTTGTTAATAAAATCCCAAATTTATTTTTCAGACATTCTCGTTTTTCAAGTTTCATTGTACACTGTTTATGGAGGCTTTGTGTCAGTCGTAAATTCCGTTACGTTTGACGTTTGTCAATGATTCAGGCAATTTAAACAGGTTAAAGTTGGCCCACTTTCCCACTACATGTAAATCCAGCTGCATACTCACTACATTAAACAGTGTTCTGAGTCCATCCTTCTGATCGAACAAGTTCAGGATCACCCTGTAGGGAAAGGACTGTCCAAAAAACATTGCTGCGTGACATCTACTAGAATCGTGTGAACACTCCATAAGCCAGAGAGAGTAGCTGTCAAAAGTACAACAAACAATGCCGTCAACATCTGGTATTTTCAGCGTATTATGCATATTAACTTTTCTTTATCAACAAAATAAAAGAATTTTTTTTTTATAAAACTATGGTCTTGAAGTTTTTGCAAATTCATTCTAGAAGTACAGTACAATAATTTATACTACTACAAGAACCGAAAGGATCATCTTCAGGAGTGAACATCATTTCTGAGAACCCAAATCATTTTTAAAAAAATAGAAATGTGATACAAAAAACAGTAAAAGGTTAATTCTCTGCAACAATTTCTAACATGGAAAGTAGTAAATGTGTAGGTCTTGATGTAGTATAAACCTACCTGTACAGGTATATATCCTAAACTTATAGACTAACAGACACCTGATGTAGTATAAACCTACCTGTACTGTACAGGTATATATCCTAAACTTATAGACTAACAGACACCTGATGTAGTATACACCTACCTGTACTGTACAGGTAAATAAACTTATAGACTAACAGACACCTGATGTAGTATAAACCTACCTGTACTGTACAGGTATATATCCTGAACTTATAGACTAACAGACACCTGATGTAGAATACACCTACCTGTACTGTACAGGTATATATCCTAAACTGATAGACTAACAGACACCTGATGTAGTATAAACCTACCTGTACTGTACAGGTATATATCCTGAACTTATAGACTAACAGACACCTGATGTAGTATACACCTACCTGTACTGTACAGGTATATATCCTAAACTTATAGACTAACAGACACCTGATGTAGTATACACCTACCTGTACTGTACAGGTATATATCCTAAACTTATAGACTAACAGACACCTGATGTAGTATAAACCTACCTGTACTGTACAGGTATATATCCTAAACTTATAGACTAACAGACACCTGATGTAGTATACACCTACCTGTACTGTACAGGTAAATAAACTTATAGACTAACAGACACCTGATGTAGAATACACCTACCTGTACTGTACAGGTATATATCCTAAACTTACAGACTAACAGACACCTGATGTAGTATACACCTACTTGTACTGTACAGGTATATATCCTAAACTTATAGACTAACAGACACCTGATGTAGTATAAACCTACCTGTACTGTACAGGTATATATCCTAAACTTATAGACTAACAGACACCTGATGTAGTATAAACCTACCTGTACTGTACAGGTAAATAAACTTATAGACTAACAGACACCTGATGTAGAATACACCTACCTGTACTGTACAGGTATGTATCCTAAACTTATAGACTAACAGACACCTGATGTAGTATACACCTACCTGTACTGTACAGGTATATATCCTAAACTTATAGACTAACAGACACCTGATGTAGTATAAACCTACCTGTACTGTACAGGTATATATCCTAAACTTATAGACTAACAGACACCTGATGTAGTATACACCTACCTGTACTGTACAGGTAAATAAACTTATAGACTAACAGATACCTGATGTAGTATACACCTACTTGTACTGTACAGGTATATATCCTAAACTTATAGACTAACAGACACTTACCTGATTAAAACTGAAAGTGTATCCTCCGGCAACTGGCAAACCTATAAATAAACCAAACTAAATCCTCAGATTGTCACCATACAAAATACAAACAGTATAAGTTACAATGCTGGTAAAGGGACTGGTTCACGTATTTTGAAGAAAAAACAAACGTTTTTCATTTTTTATGTTAAAAAATTAAAAATATAACTTATTTAATGTTGACAACCGAAATCCAGACCTTCAGAATGCAAGGATAAAAGCAATTTTTAGCCGTAATTCTGTGTTATGTAAACAAAGACTTGAGTATTTTTATGTTTACAAACAAACCAGTGAAATTTTTAATATAAAGCATCTTAATTTGAACAGTCACAATTTAACTTTTAAATGACACATATTACCTAATGTATACTTGAAATGTGATATATATATAGAATAAGCTATTCATTTCAAATCTTTGAAAATTTGTATACTACAACACACTGCAATCTTTGTGTTCAAAACAATAATACTCTCTATCATGAGCTTCTGTCATAATATATAACCTTAATTTTTTTGGGGTGAAACCTTTTTTAACATATACTGTAGATTTTGATCATTTAAAGTGAAAAACAAAATTTGGGGGGAAATCATGAATCAGTCCCTCTAAGGGTCTCTCTAAAGTAGTTTTGAACTGACAACAGGAAATCCCTAAAAGTTTGAAATAAAAATTACAGGAAATCCCTCCGAGTTTGCTGGAGTATTCATTGAGAGGAGATGTTTAGATTCTATGCTGGAGTATTCATTGAGAGGGGATGTTTAGATTCTATGCTGGAGTATTCATTGAGAGGAGATGTTTAGATTCTATGCTGGAGTATTCATTGAGAGGGGATGTTTAGATTCTATGCTGGAGTATTCATTGAGAGGGGATGTTTAGATTCTATGCTGGAGTATTCATTGAGAGGAGATGTTTAGATTCTATGCTGGAGTATTCATTGAGAGGGGATGTTTAGATTCTATGCTGGAGTATTCATTGAGAGGGGATGTTTAGATTCTATGCTGGAGTATTCATTGAGAGGAGATGTTTAGATTCTATGCTGGAGTATTCATTGAGAGGGGATGTTTAGATTCTATGCTGGAGTATTCATTGAGAGGGGATGTTTAGATTCTATGCTGGAGTATTCATTGAGAGGGGATGTTTAGATTCTATGCTGGAGTATTCATTGAGAGGGGATGTTTAGATTCTATGCTGGAGTATTCATTGAGAGGGGATGTTTAGATTCTATGCTGGAGTATTCATTGAGAGGGGATGTTTAGATTCTATGCTGGAGTATTCATTGAGAGGAGATGTTTAGATTCTACGACTTACCCTTTCCATAGCATCCTCAAAGTAAGAGAGGTAGTAGAAACAGAGAGCCACCCCACAGGCTGCGACAGAGGGGCGGGGCACCTGCAGGGCTCTCTGAACACCGTGCATGGTCAGGAATTCGATGGCAAACTTCTTGTGACACAGGAGATTGGCAGTGTACTGAAACACAAATATCATGTAAAATAGAAACTTCTGACATCGTATTCAATTACGGTTTCAACATTCTGTAAACAAACTTTATTACATGACAATTTTATTTCGCACTTTACCAGTAAGATACACAACACCTAATCTTTATGAATGAGATTATCTTAAACAAATAAGAGAGAAATTAAATGACTGGTTTGCAACAAGAAATATTTGCGACGACGAATTTCTCATGAACGTTGTGAAAATTTCTAACACACAAATACAAGTTGGTTTACATTAGTTTGTTACACACAGTAAAACACATTTAAAAGTTCTATGGTACATCGTAAAATGTATTTTTTTTGCATTTAGATACAGGAAAAACATGATGAGAGTTAAGGTAAATATACAGCCATACTGCTTATGATGTATTCAGTGCCATGTGTACAAATTCACTATCACTTCCCTTACCTTTAATGCTTCAAATGCCAGGCGTACATCTTTATTTTTTTCGAGGTCCATGTAAAAGAACACCAGATCCAACGCATTATGTTCAAAAGCTGCACTGATTTGCTGAAATTCACAGAATAATTTATTTCACTACAGCGACTGTTTTCACAGGATCCTTACAGTTTTACATACCCAAATAATGTACACAGGGTCAATGTAGAGTTCAAATACTCAGGAAATGAGACCTAAGCTTCTATTCTAAAGACTATTACACTCTGCACTCAAAAGCATTCACATAAATTATCAAGATTTTGAAAATCCATCTTCCAAATCCATGAAAGTGTTTTTGACTCCTTGATAAGTGTTCATCTAATATGAATTTAGCAGTTTAGAGAAAATCATCGATTTGTTAGTCATTGAAATGTTTTAAAAGAATTTGTTGAATACATAATGAAGAGTCATGTACAGTGAAGAAAAAATGACAGAGACAGAAAATGTGAATAGAAAGAAGGACATGTGAGTGAAAATTTACACATCATATTTAGTACTTCTAATCAGTAACACACTGTACCTCCGATATTTAGTACTTCTAATCAGTAACACACTGTACCTCCGATATTTAGTACTTCTAATCAGTAACACACTGTATCTCCGATATTTAGTACTTCTCATCAGTAACACACTGTATCTCTGATATTTAGTACTTCTAATCAGTAACACACTGTATCTCCGATATTTAGTACTTCTAATCAGTAACACACTGTACCTCCGTTATTTAGTACTTCTAATCATCAACACACTGTATCTCCGATATTTAGTACTTCTAATCAGTAACACACTGTACCTCCGATATTTAGTACTTCTAATCAGTAACACACTGTATCTCCGATATTTAGTACTTCTAATCAGTAACACACTGTATCTCCGTTATTTAGTACTTCTAATCAGTAACACACTGTATCTCCGATATTTAGTACTTCTAATCAGTAACACACTGTATCTCCGATATTTAGTACTTCTAATCAGTAACACACTGTACCTCCGATATTTAGTACTTCTAATCAGTAACACACTGTATCTCCGATATTTAGTACTTCTAATCAGTAACACACTGTATCTCCGATATTCAGTACTTCTAATCAGTAACACACTGTATCTCCGATATTTAGTACTTCTAATCAGTAACACACTGTATCTCCGATATTTAGTACTTCTAATCAGTAACACACTGTATCTCCGATATTTAGTACTTCTAATCAGTAACACACTGTATCTCCGATATTTAGTACTTCTAATCAGTAACACACTGTACCTCCGATATTTAGTACTTCTCATCAGTAACAGACTGTACCTCTTGATATTCTGCCATTGGTGTCAGATATTGCAGAATCATCCTCTGTTTCATGGCCAAGCTGAGCGGTTGTAAGCTGTACGTCCCGATCACATTAACCTTCATCTCCGCCCAGCTACTAGCGCTGTTGCTGCACTCACCTGAAATCGTCAATTAATTCATTAAAAGGAATGAGGCTCTTTAAAATGCTAGTAATTCTTTGAATATTTTTCTATCAACATTTACTGGAACATGATACACTGTCAATTTTGTATATTATGTAGGTATCTAATCTGCTGAAATTGCCTTTGATGTCCATGTACAAGAATGTAAAATCATGAGGGCTATGTTCTGCAAGTTTTATAAAATTCTATATGAATATTAAATCAGTTATGAATAAATTAAAATCAAGACATTCACACTTCTTGCTACTTACAGCAAATATCAAATTACTCCAATACGATAATCTTATCAATTTACTCCAATACGATAATCTTATCAATTTACTCCAATACGATAATCTTATCAAATTACTCCAATACGATAATCTTATCAATTTACTCCAATACGATAATCTTATCAAATTACTCCAATATGATAATCTAAAAAGTTAATTTACTTTGCTGATCAGATGTTTACGGTGAAATAATTTTAACTTGGTGTCAATAAGCAAGGTAATAATAACGAGCATAAAGAAATTAAAAATGGCTCTCACTCATAGGAGTGACGATAAGATCTAAACAAAATAAAAATCACAATCTTACACACAATCATCCCAATGTTCTTATCTAGTCAAACTGACATACACAGTGCGAGTACGATGAGTCGTCCACTAATTAAGGGTAACAGTACACCCTTGCAAAATGACCCACACTTTGAATTCAAGAATATTTCAGAGATTTCACAAAGTTGAGCATTCAGCATAAGAGGACATCTAGATAAATTTGTATACTTTGTACTACAGCAGAGATTACCTTTTGTTTTGGATTTGAAAGTGGCCAAGCCATCAGACACATTGCCGTATTCCCCTGAAATGAAATATATGATGATGTAATTGTAATTCCTGACATTTTTCTATATTCCCTATCACATAGAATACAGTCATCTATTTCCTTCCAAATACAGTAATGCGCATCACTGTATTAATTCAACATGCTGTAATCTACATTCCAAACGCCCCACTTACACAGTACTCTGAAATCCTGTCTAATCTGATACAAATTTGTCTCCCCGAGTTTTGTTGGATTAATTAGGTTTCACTGTACCTAACTGCTCTCTTACAGCTATGACCTGCTCGAATTGTCTACATCAACCACAAAGTGTACACCTTTCCATAATCAAGTGCAAAGGTGTACACCTTCTACACCCTGTACAGGACATGAATATGGCTGGATAATAGTGAGATAGAAAATTTGCAGATTTTTGTCTCCATATTCTGTTATCTGTGGAGTATTTAAGAGGATGATTCCAGTGTTACAGTATTGTATGTAACAATTTACAAGAGGTTAAAATGTATTTTAAAGAATAAACGAAAACGATTGATATTTCGTACAATCATCAAAAACAAGTTTTGTTTGGTGCCAAAAAATCAACAAATATTTTGGAGTATGACTTGATATTTTTCAGATGTATGTAGATATTTAAAAAAGCACACAAAAATACATCTTTAAAAATTCTAGTAATTATTTATTTTGTACTTTATTTGTATTGAAATCGTTAACTCTCCGATGAGGATCTCAACTGCTGAACATCCACGCTAAATACATGCTACACTACACCAAACTGCACTTGATTATAGGTGTAAACAGACTACACCGGTGTGAAAAGGTGTAGGCAAATCAAGATCACTTTACAATGTCAAAATTCACCTCATAACTTTACAATATCAAAATTCCCTCACCTCATAATTTTACAATGTCAAAATTCCCTCACCTCATAACTTTACAATATCAAAATTCCCTCACCTCATAACTTTACAAATTCAAAATTCCCTCACCTCACAATTTTACAATGTCAAAATTCCCTCACCTCATAACTTTACAATATCAAAATTCCCTCACCTCATAATTTTACAATATCAAAATTCCCTCACCTCATAATTTTACAATATCAAAATTCCCTCACCTCATAACTTTACAATGTCAAAATTTACCTCATAACTTTACAATGTCAAAATTTACCTCATAATTTTACAATGTCAAAATTCCCTCACCTCATAACATTACAAAGTCAAAATTCCCTCACCTCATAACTTTACAAATTTAAAATTCCCTCACCTCATAAATTTATAATGTCAAAATTCCCTCACCTCATAATTTTACAATGTCAAAATTGTGAAATGTTATAATAGTGATTACATCTTGTTTTAGGTTAAGGTGTTATAATAATGATTACATCTTCTTTTAGGCATCCCATGGGTTAAAATAGGTCCTCAGTACCCCATTGCTTATCGTAAGAGGCGACTAAATGGAGTGGTCCTTTGGATGAGACCACAAAAACCTAGGTCTCCTGTCACAGCAGGTGTGGCACGATAAAGATCCCTTCCTGCTCAATGGCCATAAGCACCGAGCGTAGGCCTAAACTTTGCAGCACATCACCGGCAGTGGTGACGTCTCCATATGAGTGAAATATTCTCGAGAGGGACGTAAAACAATATTCAATCAAGCATTCAATCGCTTTAGGTCGAGATGTTATAACAGTGATTACATCTTGTTTCAGATTGAGATGTTATAATAGTGATTACATCTTGTTTCAGATTGAGATGTTATAATAGTGATTACATCTCGTTTTAGGTTGAGATGCTATAATAGTGATTATTATACCTCAGTATGAGAATTTTATGCAACGCGTAATCTGATTGGTCTAGACAGTCACGTGCCAGGGGTGATAAAACTTCATATCTCCCTCTCAAACATCATATCTCCCTATCATATTTACCCCTTGGACAGCCTCGTGCATTTTCCATAAATTTAACGTCAAGGTAGATGAAGTGTATTGTGACGTCACAATACGTCCGAGTCATTCTACTGTCATAGTTTGTAGGCACAAAATATGCGGGTCTCTCATACACAGTTGAATGCATGGTTTTAGTTGATACAGAAAACCCAAGGAAGTTAATCTACATTCAAGGAAAATGGAAATACAAAAACTGGTTATCATTTCACTGTATTTCGTTGTTTGTATCTTCTACCGTAATACGTTGACGGCGCGGTTTTACCGTTAGGGCGATCTCAGCCATATAGATGAGCGGACTCCAATTTCAAATACATTTTTGTAGTCTTGCTTTGTTTCGGTATAATAAACAATTTATTGCATGAATGATCGGGAGATATGAAGATTTATTCACCCAAGAAAAATCATATTCCCCTCGGGCGTTGCCCTCGGGGAATATGATTTTTCTTGGGTGAATAAATCTTCATATCTCCCTCACTATCATGCAATAAATGTATATTACATCTCGTTTTAGATTGAGATGTTATAGTGATTACATCTCGTTTTAGGTTGAGATGTTATAATAGTGATTACATCTCGTTTTAGGTTGAGAAGTTATAACAGTGATTTATCTCTCGTTTTAGATTGAGATGTTATAACAGTGATTTATCTCTTGTTTTAGGTTGAGATGTTATAATAGTGATTACATCTCGTTTTAGGTTGAGATGTTACAACAGTGATTACATCTCGTTTTAGGTTGAGATGTCATAGTGATTACATCTCGTTTTAGATTAAGATGTTATAATAGTGATTACCTCTCATTTTTGGTTTGGACCAGGCACTGTTGCTATGGTTGAGTTCACCTAGGAGGAAAAATAATTTCGAAATTCTTAAATTCTCTTTTAAATATTTTTTAAATTGTCTTTCTACCATATTTTATCATAAAACTCCAGGTATCGAATAACAGACATTAACATCATGTCTTTTGATGTATTCCTTTTTCTATCTGAGAACACATTTTGTCATTTTAAATTCTGTGACAACACAATGATTGCGAAACCTTACTTATGTAATTATCTCGGACAGAATCACTCCTCGTATGTCCTCCTTCTTTAGATCCATGACTCTGCTGATAATGACTGAGTGTAGCTCTGGGGCTTTGTTTCCGTTGCTCCTGTACATCCGACTTGTCCCACTTTGTGTCTTGCATTGGAGAACTGTTACTTGATTCCAGATATTTTTGCGCCCCATCGTTTCGAGAACCCTCTGACGCAACTCTCTTTTCGGGAGACATTTCTGACTCCGCAGCAAATATCCTAAAATGTCTCCTATCATAATCCTGACTGGTGTTTTCCTCGTTTTCTTTTTCATATTCACGTTTCAGATTGTGTAACCGGTTCAACATAAGAGGAACCTGAAAAATATCACACTTGTGAATTATTTTGTGCATTTCAAACTTTTCAGACAAGACACTCTTGGGCTACATGACACGCCTGAGAAATTGCATTCCTTTTCCTTGATTTATACAGTCTGAACTGTCATATGCAACCACACAGGGGATTGTTGATTGTCATGTAAGATGGAGAGTCATTATTAGAACCATAGAAAATAATGTTCAGTGGAAATAAACACAGTGACACAAGACAGAGATACTCCGGAGGCTACTGAGGTGGTCTGGACTGTGTTACACATCATGTGGCTTCTTCTTATGGAAGATTTCAATAAACTGGAATCATCATTACAGGACTATGTTGGCATATCAAGTTTGCCCTGTCGTAAATTTAGAAGAAAAACCTATATTTTGGGAGGACGGACCAGATGGAGGGAAAGCAAGGTTAGCACCAGATGTGGGTAAACCAAGGTTAGCACCAGATGGAGGAAAACTAGGATTAGTACCAGATAGTGGTAAACCAGGGTTAGCACCAGATAGTGGTAAACCAGGGTTAGCACCAGATATTAGTAAACCAGGGTTAGCACCAGATTTGGTAAACCAGGGTTAGCACCAGATATGGGTAAACCAAAGTTAGGACCAGCTGGAGGAAGGCCAGGGTTGTAGTAAAGGAAAAACGGGAAAGGTGAAAGAGACTCCAAACGTTACGCCTCATGGCACGGAGAAAATGACGTGCGAAGTAAGAAGAGTTTGGTTTTTCTGCTTCAGTGATTTTTGAGAGAAAACTCCATCTTATTTCTGAATTATCTTTATCTGTCTGAAGGATGACCATTCATATATAGAAATAAAAATTGCCCACCATTTTTTTTGTGTGTCAAGTTTGGTTGAAATTTGTCTAGTGGGTTTGGAGAAGGAAGTCAAAAATTAAAAAGTTCAGACAACACACAGATGACAGAAGAACTTTGATCATAAGCTTTCAACTCAGATGAAATGGAAAAGAAAACCCATCCTAAATGTTAAAACCAAACACTCAACTGAAACACACCACCACAAACCTACAGGTCTGTACTTACGAGAGTTGAGTTCGATTCTTTGAATTTGTCTGCAATTTCTTGTAGTTCCATGGCCCTTGCCAGAAGACCTGTGGCATACGACCTCAGTGGGTCATCACACGACTCCGCCCAGTGTAGAAGTCGTCTCTCTAAACCATCCTGTTCCCATGAAAATCAACCATATAACATGTACGTATTGAATTCAGAACGAACATTCATAGGTACAAAAGGTTCTTATAAAGATTGAATGGAATACCTCATACGCAGAATTCTTAACAAGGATTGAATGGAATACCTTATACGCAGAATTCTTAACAAGGATTGAATGGAATACCTCATACGCAGAATTCTTAACAAGGATTGAATGGAATACCTTATACGCAGAATTCTTAACAAGGATTGAATGGAATACCTCATACGCAGAATTCTTAACAAGGGTTGAATGGAATACCTTATACGCAGAATTCTTAACAAGGATTGAATGGAATACCTCATACGCAGAATTCTTAACAAGGGTTGAATGGAATACCTTATATGCAGAATTCTTAACAAGGATTGAATGGAATACCTTATACGCAGAATTCTTAACAAGGATTGAATTTTGGTATTATTTGAGAGAGTGGAGATATCGCTAAAATTGAATATCGCTAACAATTTATTCCATTTTAGAGGTACTAGTTATCTTTCCTGGAATTATAAAGTTTTGCTAAATATGCATATACCAATTTTTAAGGAAATATTGCTAAATTTGTGTCTAGCTAAAAATTTCACTTCTATTGTAAACCTACTGAGTTACAAATTTTTTAACTCTACATTTATCCATTGACAAGAAAATTAATAATGCAGCTGGATATTCAAAATCAATGCATTTCAAAATTACAATGAAAGGAAACTTTACAGTTTTATAGACAGTGATTTTAGATAGAAGCTGCATATTTCAAAATCTTACAGTGTCTTGGAAAACTATGGCTGTCTCTAGTGCAGGCATGACATCCAGCAACAAACGAGATGCAGCAACATGCAGCTCAGTCAGGTCTCGATTACTGCTCATCAGGTAATTACTCGTCAACTGAAATCATCACTTAAGATTATAATATGTAATAAACGTGTAGCTCTGTCAGGTCTCAATTACTACTCATCAGGTAATTACTCGTCAACTGAAATCGTGATGACAGATTATAACATATAATGAAATAGGACATGAAAACTTAAATGCAAGATCTCAACACCACCAACCCTTTTAAGAATGTACAGCCCAACTATATCTCAGTCGAATAAAATGAAAAGCTAATCTGAATAAGGATACATAAGAAAGGAATTTCACTGTAGATTTCCTTTTAGTCTTCAAATGCTCAAGAGAACCTTGCTACTTTGAATGTATGGAATGACGTAACAGTCAACAAAGATTGATGTGGGCACTCAGTGATTTTTTAATGACCATTTTGGGTCTGAATTTCGGCCGTTTCCCCTCCTAAAAATTGCCATTTTTTCCCCAAATTAGCTTGCATTTTTCCCAATAATAAAATTATGAAAGGAAAAGGCATTTGAAAAAAATAAAACATTCGATGCGAATTATATACATAAGACTTAACAAAGAGTTATGGGAATGATTTGGATAGAATAGTTGAACATTTTGAAAGGATAAAGAAAACTAGATGTGTAAAATAAAGACAATATAATGTTTGATATGATTTTAAACTTATTTACGATAAAATTGATTTTTCCCAATTTGACTGAAATGTCGACAATTTTTCCCAATTCGAAAGCCACAGGACCCTTGCAAGAAATGTAGAACAAGAGGCCCATGGGCCACATCGCTCACCTGAGTCACCTTGGTCCATATCAGAAGATTTTCCATATCTATTTGAATGTAAAACCGTAGTCCCTATTATGGCCCCAAACCTACCCCTGGAGGCCATGGTTTTTGCAAACTTGAATCTACACTATGTCAGAAAGCTTTCATGTAAATGTGAACTTCTTTGGACCAATGGTTCTTGAGAAGAAGATTTTTAAAGATTTTCCCTATATATTTGTATGTAAAACTTTGATCCCCTATTGTGGCCCCATCCTACCCCAGGGGGCCATGATTTTAACAAACCTGAATCTGCACTATATAAGAAAGCTTTCATATAAATCTCAGCTTTTCTGGCTTAGTGGTTCTGGGAAGAAGATTCTTAAAGATTTTTCCTATATATTTGTATGTAAAACTTTGACTCCCTATTGTGGCCCCATCTGACCCCCGGGGGCCATGATCTTAACAATTTATAATCTGCACTATATCAGGATGCTTTCATATAAATCTCAGCTTTTCTGGCTCAGCGGTTCTTGAGAAGAAGATTTTAAAAGATTTTTCCTATAAATTTGTATGTAAAACTTTGATGCCCCCCTTGAGGCCCCATCCAATCCCCGGGGTCCATGATTTTAACAAACTTGAATCTGCACTATATCAACAACAACAAAAAAAAAAACGAACAAAAAAAAACAACTTTGATCCCCTATTGTGGCCCCATCCGATCCCCGGGGGCCATGATTTTAACAATTTAGAATCTGTACTATATCAGGAAGCTTTCATATAAATCTCAGCTTTTCTGGCTCAGTAGTTCTTGAGAAGAAGATTTTTAAAGATTTTTCCTATATATTTGTATGTAAAACTTTGATCCCCTATTGTGGCCCCATCCGACCCCCGGGGCCATGATTTTAACAATTTAGAATCTGCATTATATAAGGAAGCTTTCATATAAATCTCAGCTTTTCTGGCTCAGTGGTTCTTGAGAAGAAGATTTTTAAAGATTTTCCCTATATATTTGTATGTAAAACTTTGATCCCCTATTGTGCCCCCATCCGACCCCCGGGGCCATGATTTTAACAATTTAGAATCTGCATTATATAAGGAAGATTTCATATAAATCTCAGCTTTTCTGGCTCAGTGGTTCTTGAGAAGATTTTTAAAGATTTTCCCTATATATTTGTATGTAAAACTTTGATCCCCTATTGTGGCCCCATCCGACCCCCGGGGGCCATGATCTTAACAATTTAGAATATGCATTATATAAGGAAGCTTTCATATAAATCTCAGCTTTTCTGGCTCAGTGGTTCTTGAGAAGAAGATTTTTAAAGATTTTCCCTATATATTTGTATGTAAAACTTTGATCCCCTATTGTGGCCCCATCCGACCCCCGGGGGCCATGATTTTAACAATTTAGAATTTGCATTATATAAGGAAGCTTTCATATAAATCTCAGCTTTTCTGGCTCAGTGGTTCTTGAGAAGAAGATTTTTAAAGATTTTTCCTATTCATTTGTATGTAAAATTTTGATCCCCTATTGTGGCCCCATCCTACCCCAGGGGGCCATGATTTTAACAATTTGAAATCTGCATTATATAAGGAAGCTTTCATATAAATCTCAGCTTTTCTGGCTTAGTGGTTCTTGAGAAGAAGATTTTTAAAGATTTTCCCTATATATTTGTATGTAAAACTTTGATCCCCTATTGTGGCCCCATCCGACCCCCGGGGGCCATGATTTTAACAATTTAGAATCTGCACTACCTAATAAAGCTTATCTATAAATTTCATCTTTTCTGGTCAAGTGGTTCTTGAGAAGAAGATTTTTTAATGACCCTACCCTATTTTTACCTTTTCTTGATTATCTCCCCTTGGAAGGTGGCCTGGCCCTTTATTTTAACAATTTAGAATTCCCTTTACCTAAAGATGTTTTGTGCCAACTTTGGTTGAAATTGGCCCAGTGGTTGTTGAGAAGAAGTTGAAAATGTGAAAAGTTTACAGACGGACGGACGCCGGAATACAGGTGATCAGAAAAGCTCACTTAAGCTTTCAGCTCAGGTGAGCTAAAAATCAATGGCACTATTAAAACAGGGACACCGACATTAAAGGATTGTAAATCAGAGTATGAGGTCCAGGTAAGGTAAGATTTGATGAAGCCCCAGAAGTCTTTGTTAATAACCAACCAAACATGGCATGATTATCAACAAGAGGAGAAACTGTTAATCATTTTAGAACTTTTTCTTTTCAGTTACATTCAAGGTAATTATATTTTTACTAGCTTTCCAAAAATATGGAGAAAACTCAATTTGCATAAATCTGACACAATTTCATATGTATTTACAGAGATTCATGATGCATAAAATTCTTGGTATACAATGGCAAAAGTTTAACACAGCATATACAGTAGGCGAATACAAAGAGGAAATTGAAAATAAAACTCATAAACCGCCCTCGAAATTTCTTTGCTAATTCGGATGAGAATTTAATACACAACTTAGTTGTCTAAATGTCAAATGATCTCCCATGGGTCAAATACAAAATCAGATGTACAAACACATTTACAAGATTCAGAACTTTATACAGTACACAAATTTTTCCTTTTCCACAAATTGACAAAACCAAGAATCAAATGAGAGAATCACGAGTACCGTGTTCATGAAGTCGTCATTCTTGGACAGCGTTCTCATGAGATGGCCAAGGGCACACACTGGCATGGTGTGAGCTGGGTGGCGGTCATCGAAAGGGTCAGGGTCCATTTTATAGTACTCCTCTGTCTCCCGCTCCAAGATTTCCGCCATTCTACAATATAACAGTTATCAAATAATCTATTTTTATGTACATCACTGGGCTGCGCTTGATCAACCTATCAAAATATCATTTACAAAGTCGCACTCAAGTCTTTTTTATTTTTTTTAAATATGGCATGTGAATTCATATTTTCTACCATGTTCTTTTCATCACATACATGCCATATTCTTGATTTGTGTAGAAATTTCCCAGATTTATAACCTATCTCACTGTCGTAATCCAGCAAGTTAAAATACTAGAAAATCCATATACTAACACACTCTGGCAGGTTAGTTACTTTGTGCAAACCCCGTACTGACCTGGCCAATTAAAATGATATTTGTTGTACCCCAAATACTAGAGGCACTTTCCTGGAAATCCTTTGAAGTTGGTCAAAACAATACATATCAAACTCTGCTAATATTACATTATTGGTGCTTGTCACTTAAGACAGGGGGTTGATTTTTGTGTGAGCTGACCACATTGAAGGAATTACTTGTGAAGTGAGCTGACCACATTGAAGGCATTACCTGTGAAGTCAGCTGACCACATTGAAGGCATTACCTGTGAGGTCAGCTGACCACATTGATGGTATTACCTGTGAAGTGAGCTGACCACATTGAAGACATTACCTGTGAAGTGAGCTGACCACATTGAAGACATTACCTGTGAAGTGAGCTGACCACATTGAAGGCATTACCTGTGAAGTGAGCTGACCACATTGAATGCATTACCTGTGAAGTGAGCTGACCACATTGAATACATTACCTGTGAAGTGAGCTGACCACATTGAAGGCATTGTTGTTGTGCTCTCTTGTCCACTCTTCCAGCAAACTGTTCAATTCTGTTGAGGAGTCTAGTGCTGCCATGATGTCTGAAATCAAAATACACGTATCTTGTTTTATCATCTAATGCTCCAACTGTCAAGTTTATAAACTTCTTCGTGAAAAATCTTACAAAAAGGGGCATTGTCATGGATGTTTATTTGATACATATGTTCTGATATTTCACAGTTACAGCACATACAAACATCACCACATGTAACACAGAAATATGAAAATTCAATTCAAAATCCTGCCCATGAGGAGACATCCATTTCAGTTCTACAGGGATGTGACTGAATTCCTCCGAAATCAGAGGAAATCTGGTCAAAAAGGGAGAGAAAAAAGTTCACCCTACCTGGGAAAATATAAATTTCTGTCACTTTAGATCAAGCCCATAGTGTTTCTTTTTTTTTTTTTTTTTGAAAATTGAGTCTACCAGAGGATTTCCTCTGAAAAGAGGAAAAATCACACCCTTGATTCTAATATCATTGCAGAGTTTTGAATGACTTATCAATTCAAAAGTAGAATTTAAAAAATGTCATGGGAAAACTCAACTATCTGCAGATTCTAATGCTCCACAGAAACAGCCATGAACTTCAGCCTCAAAAGATGTAGACAAATTGGGGTTGTAGACTAGCATGTTTATCTATCAACAGCTAAATTTGAAACTATAAGAATCTTAGTAGCTTTAGTCAAGAGTAAACCTCTACAATACAACATAACATCCAGACAATTCAAACATCAATTGTAAAGCGACAGGTCAAAACAACAACATATAACTGTGATTTTTGAGAAATTACATTGAATACAATGTAAGAGATGAAATGGTCTACTAAACTTAATATGTGTCACAAAGATGCATGCAGAAATCATCACATTCAAGAAATTTCCAAGTCTCAGTAACAATTAACTAACATAACTGAACTGGGAGAGTCGGGGAGACCCTACAGGGGTAGAAAATCTAAAGAAAGACTGACCATGTAAATACGGAATGTTTCATTACAAGAGACCAACAAAACAGGTTACCACCAGGGTTACGTTCAAGATCACCATGGCTATGTTATGCTGAATGAAAAAACATCTAGGTTAGCCCTACATATAACTATTAATACACAACAGTGTTGAATGCAGCCAGGTAAACCCGATGCTCCGACGGCAACATTAGCTGTGGCGTTCAGGTCTTTGGTGGACAGGCTGCCAGCAGATCGTAGAACATTACATGGAACTACATACATGTACAGACAGTGGCTAAAAGTACCAGACCATTAAAAAATTTCAATATGTATTTCATACAAAATGTTTTCTTCAAAACATTCATTTGAAACCTTTTTCTTTTTAATCTTAGGATCGCAAGGAATTCATCCGTTTTGAAAATAATATTGGGCATTTAAGCTGCCACTGTCATGTGCTCTGACATACCATGATCTATAAAGAACCCGATCAAGTCAGAAGAAAAGCTTCTTTTTCAAAAATCAAAACAAAAACAAACACAACACCACCAAAACTAACCTGTAACACTCAAATGGAATGATGAATGTCTCACGAACCCGACTTGTAAAAAACAAACGCTCAATAACAATGTTAGTACGTCTTAATTGATTGACTTAAAGATTCCAAAGAAGAAAACACTAAACATTAACGAATATTTAGAATTTCCCCATTTCCCGCAATCCACCATGCTGATACAAGGTAAAGCTAGCTACGTACCTTTGGCGTTATTTTCGTACTTTATTTTTAAAGTAGTTCGTACCATTAATAATTCTAGTGACCTGGGAAGCTCTCTCTCTCTCTCTCTCTCTCTCTCTCTCTCTCTCTCTCTCTCGGGTACACCATATAAAAAAAACCATTCTGTTGCTATTTGAACTGTAGTTTGTTATCATGTCCACCATACTGATGCCCTTTCTATCACAGGCACCTGAAGTATGGATATTACTAACACCTCCCCCCCCCCCCTTTTATGATAATATTTTTGGGTGGCAATAATTTCTCTGAAATTAATTCTCTGTCTATCTCATCCCATTTTCGATTTATGTAATCGTTTCAAGCTTTTTGTAAGCTTTATATATTGGCCTTCTACGGGTATAAATTAATTATAATAAAATGGTTAAATACAGATTTCGAGGGGGGGGGGGGGGGGGGGCTCTCAACTTTTAAGCACTTGAAGGCTAAAGAGAGTACCAATTATTTTCTCATAGAACTCAATACAAACCTGCTGTTTCACTGCAGTGATTTCAGACAAATCTTATAATTTGCCTCTTATAATTTGCCTCATTTGAAAGTTCATTCCAAGCACTGCCTAAAATCCACAAAAAATATATAAGGTCCCCTCAAATGTTGGCTCCTTTACAACCAACTGCAGTTCCAAACTTAAATACCACTTCTTTAAAAAATAACACCTATAATTTCCTGTGCCACAAATTACCTGCAATACTTCCTCAGCCCATTATTTATTTCAATCCCTTATATATTTTTACTATCAAATGAAAATTATTTCGTCCTGATTTCCACCAATCATGTATAATATCCACTCATTTTGACCTCCGCTACTTCTTGGGTAGTAACCCCCTCCCTTCCCTTCTGAATTTTTCTTTTGCGGCGACAATATTCTCCGAAATGTGTGTAATGCCTTTATGTAATCGTTTCATGCTCTTTTTTTTTTAAGTTTCAGAGATGGACCTTCTACCAGTATATAATCGAAATTGGAATTGGATAGACAGGGAATTCACACATTTTGGAGAAATTATCGCAAAAAGGAAAAATAAATCAGAAAGGGGGGGGGACTAGTGTCCATATTTCGGGTGCCTGCAGCTTTAACCCACAGTTAGGATCTATATAAAGAATATATATGACGCAATGTATTTGGCATACTTTATGATGAGTCTTAAATAAGAGGTCCGAGACACAGGCACCTGTTCAAAGTGTGGATAGCATATATATACCACCACCACCCCTAACCCATGAAAACATAAATATAGAACCATGCAATAATTTATCCAAAATATGTTATTTCTCGGTCGACCATCGTTCTGCATAGTTAGTTTCTACTTTGTGTGAGCTTTTGCGATGATCACTGGTGTGATCATAATAATAATAATAATAATTTTTTTAGTTAGACAGGATAGCACAATTAGTACAAATGACTAGTTTACATTGTGGTCCTGTATAAAACATATTCACAGACAGATAAATGAGAGAATAGAAAAATAGATAACATAATATAAGATATATACATAAAATATACACACGATATCACTGGGGGGAAAATAAACATATACATCATATCTATATATCAATTATTTGAGAAATAATGCTGCAAATATGCTGATTTAAAACATGTAATAGAACCACAGCTTCTGACAGACTTGGGCAACTGATTCCATAAAGTTGTGGAGGATACCTTAAAAGACCGTTTATAATATTCAGTTCGAACTTTTGTTCAATATAAAATGCCACTATCGCTACTTCTTGTTCTGGAACTAACATATCATGTCATGTATTCAGCTGGTCGGCCATGACGTGTGAAACCTTGTACACAATATTATACAAATCTTGATTTATATTCGATGATCTTGTTATATCTATATTCAATAAATTGAACAATATTGTCAAATATAAATCAAAATTCATTGAACACAAATATCAGGATTATCGAATATAAATCAAGATTTATCAAATATAAATAAAAATGTTCACATATATAGATATCAAGATTATCGAATGTACATCAAACTATTTGCATATGAACAAGATTGTGGAATATAACTCGAGATTTATCGCATAGAAATAAAAAAAATAAAAAAAATTTTTTAATTCGCATATAGATATTAAGATTGTCAAATATACATCAAAATTTTCACATATAAATCTCCAGATTATCGAATATACATCAAGATTTTTCGCATATTATATATATCAAGATTATCGAACATAAATCAAGATTTGTATAACATTGCATCTTTTTACGCGCCATAATCGGCGGGGAAATTACATGCATGTATTTTGGATAAATTATTGTATTTATATTTATTTATTCTTTTATTGGGTAGAGAGGGTATGTACATAAGATCTATACCACTACCCACACTTCAGGTGCCTGTGGTCAGAGACGGAACAATATATTTGTAACAAGTTATCTTGAGCACACTAGGATTAACAGGAATAAGACGCATGTAACAGGCAGTCTAGTTCTAGTCTATTTCACCTTGTAGTCAGAGAGAGAGAGAGAGAGAGAGAGAGAGAGAGAGGGAGGGAGGGGGACAGGTTCATGTACATGTACAAGGTATTATATTAGTGAGGACAAGTTAGTGTGGGGACTTCTCTCTCTCTCTCTCTCTCTCTCTCTCTCTCTCTCTCTCTCTCTCTCATGGGGGTCTGGTTTAGAATAGGTATTCAGTACCCCTTGCTTGTCATAAGAGACCTCAAAACCAGGGCCGTAAATTACATGGAGGCGGAGGAGGCAGCTGCCTCCTCCAACTTTTGAGCCAAAAAAAATTAAAACTTAAAGTTCATTAGAATTTATGTTGTTTCCAATAACTAAGAACATGATACCTCCCTTAAAAAGCATTCCAAATCTTTCTTTTAGAATGAGTTAGTCAAGTAACATCTTAGAAGGCCCTAGAATCAAGGATTTTGCACGAAACGTGTTCAGTGTGCACAAAATGTGCTCAGCGTCTGGGGGCCTGGGCGGCCCCCAGACCCCCGCCTAATTTCCTGCCTCCTCCAAATTGAAGGTTAATTTACGGCCCTGTCTTGGCACACTAATTTTGATTACGGATAGCTTCGTTTAGTTGACCAAGACATATAGGGATCACGGCGGTGGGTGTGACCGGTCGACAGGGGATGTTACACCTCCTAGACACCTGATCCCACCTCTGGTGTGTCCAGGGGTCCGTGTTTGCCCAACTATCTATTTCGTATTGCTTGTAGGAGTTATGAGATTATTCACTGTTTGTTATCTTCACCTTTATAGGAGTTGCTTATAGGAGTTATGAGATTGATCACTGTTCGTTATCTTCACCTTTATAGGAGTTATGAGATTGATCGCTGTTCGTTATCTTCACCTTTATAGGAGTTATGAGATTGATCACTGTTCGTTATCTTCACCTTGACGCGGGTGATAGCTGCAGCTCTTAAATGACCGGTTTTTGGAAGCAACAGGTGAATTGTCAGACAAGTGTAAAATGGACTAACCAACCTTGATTACCTGTGTTAGAGTACGACAGTCCAACTGCTGCAGTGAATGAATGAGGTGAATAGCAGGATTTTTCTTTGATGATGGATGTCCAACTGCACCTAAAATTTGGAGACAATTAGGATTTAAGAGTGGTAGCCAGAGTGAGACTCAGCTCAATATCTGGATTAGTCAGATCCAGATCTAGATGAGAAGTCAGACCCAGATCTAGATGATAGTGCTGGAAGTCAGAGTGGAACCGAGATCCAAATATGGACGTGAACAGTAGCACAGACAATTAGTCACATCATAAGAAGCCAGAGTACCGCGGCTAATTGTGTCACCGACAGTGAGGTGGGAAAAAGCATCAGAAGAGGAACAGCAATACACAATACAAACTAAGGTCCATAAAATAGTGAAATACGGAGGGCTTGAAAAATATGGCCGACAGTCGCACATTCAGCTGAAAAATGTATATTTCTTGCTGTCCAGACCTACACACCTGACCACACAATAGAGGGGACATTGTTATTCACATTTCTATATCACAGTATATTGTTATTACACCGAGACTGAAGCCATGTTACAGAAACAGTAACTTTGATGCTCAAATGACAACAGATTGTAAACATGTATTAGAAAATGCAGAGATAACAAATAGTGATCTATAAGGAATATAAGATAAAGAGTTGGGCAAACACCGACCCCAGGACATACCAGAGGTGGGATCAGGTGCCTAGGAGGACTAAGCATCCCCTGTTGAGCAGTCACATCCGCCGTGAGCCCTATATCCTGATCAAGTAAACGGAGCAATAAGTAGTCAAAATCAGCATGCAAAGAACGGCCCAACAATCGGTATCAAACACGCCAGACGGCATCTGACCCAATGGCAAGAGCAACATGTCATTTTTCAGTAACTTTGAAGTTTATTACACCAGTCTAGCTGCCACCCCCCCCCCCCTCCCCTAACAAAAGTGGGATAGATCATCAAAATTTCTGCAGCAGTTGACCCCCCCCCCCCCCCATCACATGGGACACATTGTTTCCTATCCGACTCTGTCTATCCACAATTACTTGTAGAGGTTTGAATACCAGTATTAGAGATGCTCTGCTGAATTTCATTCATTACAAAGGGAAAAAAAGAATGTCGAATGTGGTTTGTAGTAGTAACATTTCATTTTTCAGTAACTTTAAAGTTTCTTACTCAAGTCTAGCAGCCCCCCTCCCCGACAAATTTGAAAGAGGGATGAGATAGGCAGGAAATTGACACATTTCTGCAGCTACATGGCCTTCTTCCCCACCCCCTCCCCTTCCCCTCACATGCTGGTGGTACTCTGCAGCTGTCTATCCACAATTACTTACAGAGGTTTCAACACCAGTGTTCGAGATGCTCTGCTTCATGGTGTAATATATCATCCATTATAAAGAGAGAAAAAAAAAAGTCAGATGTGGTTTTGTTGAAATTTTATTTATAAAATGAAATTTTTATTTACATCAGAACAGATATATTTCCTAACAAAATTCTATATTTCCTAACAAAATTCCTCTCCAATATTCAGCGAAGCCTCTGGTACAGTGATTTACAATGGAAGATCCTAGACACATTAAACAATAACAATTATATACAGTTCTGTGTAGCATATACAGCACTATTAAGTATCACATGACTCGGGACTACAGGGAGCGACATTCTTTGGCTTCTCAATGGGACTATGTAAATATTCATAACAATGTACCTCATAACACGGCTGCTAATCAGAATTGTTCTTTTTTTTTGTTTGCTTCTTGTTTTTTTTTCTTTTTCATCATTTCTCTCCTCTCTCAAAACAATTTCATACTCAACCACTTTGATTTACTCCTCTTGTGAAAACAGAATCTATGGTCAGGCAAAGGTCAAACAAAATCAAACAGCACTAAGTTCTCTGAGAGTTATCAGGGCAATGTTTCCCAAAAAATGTTGTATTTCAGAAAATATAAAAAAAACATACTGTCACATCATATACTATAATTTGTATCTCTATTTTCAAAAAGCAACCAATCAGAATAAAGTGGACAGTAAGCGGGCCGCTCTTCAGGTCAGTGCACGCACACACACACACAAAAGGAAAACTGAACGATATCACAGGGTTACTTCACAATGTTAATCAATCGTAGATATACACAAAGTTATCAATTTCATAAAAATCTCTTGGTAAGTTTGTGTGTGTGTGTGGATTTCTATAACTTAAATTTGCTATTTCCAGTTCTCATGTGAAGCAGCATTTAGCCCAGGCTTGAAAAAACTTCATATTTATATCACTTTTTTTTTTTTAATCTTTTCAGTACTCTTTTGTGAGTAAACTTTTGCTTGTTTGAAGCTGAACTTAATGTTTCTTGAAAAAAAAAACCCACCCACATAGAATAGCATTTTATCTAAATTTGAATGATATTAAGAAATTGATCTCTCTTGATGTGATGTACACCAAATGACAGTAAATATCTGAGATTGCGACAGTAAATATCCAAGACTGCGTGAAACTGCATTGTACATTATCTCTTTTATGAAATAAAACAAAATTCAGTCTCCCTTTAAAGCTTTGAAATTTTGAAATGTATGGGGCCCCAGAAAAGCTGTCATCACATATTGTCCTTTTTAAAACAAATATGTCAGAATGTCCAGTCTCCGTCCACTGTCTCCGCCCAATCTCCTGTCAACATTAACCTACTGAAAGACCATTTAGAAGTCTGACCAATAATTCAGAACACTATTCTATTCCATTGTTTAAATGACACACTCATAACAAATATCTGTCTTTAGATAATTCAAAGGGTTGAATCATCACAATATTAGCCGGCAAGCACACACGAACATCAAATAAAGGGGGGATAATTCAAATCACAATAGCACTATACATTAGGATTAAAAAATTCGAAAGGAATGCTTCTTTCATCACAGTAAGTAATAAAACAACAAAGAATGAAATCTTCATTATCAAAATAAATATACAAGTCCATATTACTTTTACTGGTATATATATTACATATCTGCATATTTCTTTCAACAGATGACACATACCAATCTGTATTAGTATTGCACATATTATTTCTACTGGACGGAAAGTTAAATATGTGAGTATCGCTGCACTAGTACAGTTTTGATCTCATTCTCTAACCCTGTACCGAGAGTTTTTCATAACTTAAAACATTTTGATGATAATAAAAGAAAGGTGTAAAGTGCATGTATCTTTCAATAAAATTAGAACTTGAATTCCTATAGATATACACATACATAAACATATACCACCACGGGACGTCAAAGTTTGGCACTAGAGCTAACATACGTTATAAAATACAAGCATTAGTCAAATAATATCAACATTTAAACAATTAATGTCATGGATTATCAATCAAAACATCATTTAACAGTTTAGATAAAAACAAATACACCCATCTGGTATACACATAACTGACAAGTATTTGACACAAACTTGTAAAATGTCAACTAAAGGAGAAATGAATAGAAAATAAAAATTGATAATTAGTTTAAAAACTAGAATTCAGATATATAGCAGTGACCACTGAAAATTGTTTTAGATTTCTTTAATTCTACATAATTAAAACATTTAGTCATCAATGTGGAGTGTTTAATTAAAGCACATCGGACAAATATATTCAAATAAGCTTGTTAAACTATTCACGAACCAGACTTTTGTGTTCATAAACTGAGAATAAATTCAAGTCTGAAATTGTATCCTTGGTTTGTTGATTTAACAGAGACACTTTACTCACATTTGATTTACATTTAAAATTGAATTGTATTGCATTATTAATATTCATGAATTATAATTTATCAATGGAAAATTTGACTCAGTCAATATCCACTTTATGGTCATGGGCCCCGTTTTACAAAAGCACTTACGACTAAGATCAAAATCTTCTTTTGCAATTTATTTCATTCTTTAATTGATTAAATGGTGATTTTAATGTAAATAAGAAGAATTTAGATATGTAATTTTATATGACTATATATATAATCTCACAAAATTAATACAGTTGACAAGTTTTTAGAACTATGTAACATTTTTAGCCTTAGTCGTAAGTTCTTCTGTAAAACAGGGTCCTGGAGCCTGCAAGCACTACTTTATCATTTTTCTTCTGTTCACTTAATAGAAAAAAAAAGAATTTCTCAGTGAGTCACTTTGTCATTAGTATCTACATTTTTTTGGCTCGGTTAATTTCATTTCTCCCACTATATGAAACCCAAATATAAAATAAATCTCTACAGAAACCAACCTGGACAGCAAAAATTTACAACTCAAAAATTACAACAACAAAAAAAAAGCAAAACATGTAATGACACAAATACGATTCAGTGTTGAAGGTTGATTATTAAAAAAAAAATGCTGATTATTTAAAAAAAGGTTGATTATTTTTAAAAAAGGTTGATTATTTAAAAAAAGTAATGATTCTTGATTTTTCTTTGTACTGTAAAAAAATAAAAGCACTTCTGCAGTGCACAAAAATTGTACCCTTTGTGTATACCCTATTCAAAACTCATGGCAAAATCGTACACAAAATTCCAGTCTTGTATTTAAAAACACACATGAAAATGTAAAAAGAAAAATAATAAATAAAAAAAAAAAATGATGGAGCAAACCAAAATGATGGAATCGTAACAAACACATCATATGTTAAAAATCCATCAACTCAAAACCACAACAAGTGAAAACTGATGATGCATAGAATTTTACACATTACAATCTCTTCGGAAGCAAACTGAAAGATTTGCCTGCAATTGGATGTTCATTCTCAAGAGCCCCCCCCCCCCCCCTTCTCTCTCTGGTCCAGCCAAAAGCTACTGAAATAATAACTACAAGACCACAGTTCTTAATTCCACCCAATAACCTACAGTCATGCAGCAGATAGTACTGTGTTGTAATCATTGCTAACCTACAGTCATGCAGCAGATAGTACTGTGTTGTAATCATTGCTAGGTACAGTTAAACCACAATCAGTGGAAACTTGTCCACAGTGAAAATTTTGCTAATATGAAGCATCATTAATGTTTGAAAGAAACAATATCAATTGAATCAGATATAACATAATTTGGACACCATTTTCCATCAGAGGGTAGTTGTGAATTATGAGTACTGCAATAACTGCTGTTTGGAGTATATTAATCATAATTAATCATAGTAGTAACAGGCAAAACTAACCATTCAATGCAATGATTCTTGGTTTTAAATATGTATGCACCAATACACATTTTTTCTTACTGCACAATGAACAACGATATACAGTCTCGAACATTAGTAGAGCTATTGCAGAAAATAGAATTTAACAACAACAACAAAAGGTACAGACACAGTCAGTACAGTATATCTGTCATATTTCTTACCAATCTTACTCAGTATATCTGTCATATTTCTTACCAATCTTACTCTTTCATGCATGACTATTTTGCTAAATTCTCCAGTTCTGTTCACAGTAAAACAGAGAGAATTTTTGTACATGTTCATGCTGTAAATTATGCCTCACGTTGACACTTTTTGATCATTTCTTCAGACTTGACTTTCATGGTCCTCCTGCTCTGACGAATGCAGCAGTGAAGCTGAAGAAGAAGTTCGACTACCGTGTCGACTTTTTTTGCTCTTTTTTCGCTTGTGTTTATGTTTCTTTGGCTGGTTTTCCTCTACAGGAGTCCTTGACGGTTTGGGTGGCTTGGCTGACGATTCACTAGTTTCATGTTCGGTTTCTCGCTGGGAAGTACTGACTTTTGATATTCTTGATGTGTCCTCGGTTTCAGAGTCAATCTCTTGTAGAGAACAGTCTGCTCCTACTTTCGGGGACTTTGACACGGTTGACTCGTCCACAGTTGTCGTGGATCTTGAGGAATGTCTTGAGGTTCTGGAGGATGCAGATTCTGCTCCTCGAGATACCTTTGAAGCTCTTGATGAGGACTCCACACTTCCTTGACTTGTGTAGCCGTCCTCCGATTTCGAATAAACACTAGGTACGTACTCGGAGTCGGACTTGGACTTCGTAGTCTCTGACCTTCCACTCTCCGACTTAACACTGCTTGTTTTAGAACTTGCATAATCTGGTTTACTGGCAACATTTGGCACTTCTTCCCAGTGTAATTTTTTGACTTCCTTCGAGGGTTTAGATTCCTCCAGAAACATCCTACGATGACTGCTCTTCGAGGAGTCTGTTCCATGTAGTGATATATCGGTCACTGACATCCCTTTCAACACACTATCACTACCACTGGGTTTGGATACCTCCAAGTCACTACCGGACTCGTCCGTCGGGGAAGCCTGTTTAGTTAATGCTAGAGGAGACACTCTGTTGTAACTGAATTGTTTGGTGGTAGCAGATTTGGGGCTGGATTTAGGAGTTCCAGCTGGCTTTTTCACTGTTCTCTCACCCGGTGCTCTGTGTTTGACCCCATTAGGGATATTGTGGTTGGGCGCGGGCGAGTCACGGCTAATAACAGCCGGGCTATGATGATGATTCTCAATTACAGTCTTGCCTGGCTCCTCCTTTCCAATAAAAGGGGACAGTTTCTCAATCATACTGGGGTCTGACACAAAAGTTTTACCCTTCGTAAGGTCAATGTCGCGTTCCCATGCCAACTGTGCCAGCGTCATTGAGAACATCTTCGCCTTATCATCTTCGTCGCTGGAGTAATCCGACTCATTGAAGGACAGTTTCCTCTTGCGTTTAATCTTACCCAGCTTGAACGGTTCTTTCTTTCCTTTGTTTTTGTGTTTCTTTAACTGTTTGATGATTTCTTTTCCAAATAACTGAAAAACAGATGAAGAGGACTTACTAAACTGTCTGTAATGTCTCATAACTCAGTCTACATTTAAATCACAAATCTGTAAACTCAAAGAATTCCAGGCGTATTAAATATCTACAACAAAGTATGAGGGATTCAATGAAGATTTCTGCTCCTTACAACAATCTAAAATTCTTTTTTCTGTCAATTCTTTGTTTTACCTAATTAAGCATTGAAATTGTTTGATGCTTTCATTGACGTAAACCATGGTGAAATCAACGCAACATGCCCTGTTTCTGGACACCCATCATCTATAATACTGGTGGTCAACCAGTTCACATGCATTTATCATATCATACACGCTAACTAAACAGCAAATAAACCTTTCTTATTGTTGATCTGATCATTTTACCATCATGTAAAATATCCTGGATCTTCCAGTAAAATTTATTAGAATTCGTTAAATTTCATATGCGTAATTGTGATTTAGAGAGAGACTCTTATTGACCAGTGGGATTTTCTCAGTAACAAAATCAACCATATCTTAACCTGCATACCATATTGGTCTCCATGGGAACTACAATAAACCAAGGATGTGTTGACTTATACTGTGCATGTCCTACTGCAGTGAAAAATCTAGGCATTCGATTGGACGACAAGCTAGGACCACGAGGCCATGTACCCTGCCAAGAATGGACGGGACACAAAATGGCTTCTGTAGATCTATATACTTAAATGCTTCATAAAATAAACTTTTTTTTTAAAAAATTCATCGCTCTGCAGTGGGACGTATTCATTATATGGATTCTGGGTGGGGTATATGGACTCGCATATTCCCTGTCAAAGTATATATTTTCCCTTACTTAATGGCTCAGAAGACTATAAACTATGACATGGAATGTGGGTTCATATATCCTGAATCCCAGAATCCATATAACGAATAATGGACTGTGTTTGGAAGTGTTCACGTGTTGTCAGTTTCAGACTGGGTGTTGCCGTTATAACATTCCCGGAGGTCAGAACTACATCTATATAGTGATTGTGAATACCAATACCAGCATGCTCACTGAAAGTTCTTAACGTGAAAATTATTAAAAAATGTTTACGAAGTTCCACGTAAACTAGCTAGAACATGGGTGAATTGAACCCTCATTTCTCTTAAACAGAACAGTGAATTTTTCCCATTTCAAATCTAGCATTTGTGTATGTTCAAGAAAATACATCATTCATTCGTTAAAGAAATTGATATACTTAATAAATCTGAGTGAAATTCATTTCAAATATTGATTAACTGGAGATACTGCTTTCATCATCTCAATCCTTAACTTCACAAAAATTTCTAACACACACGTAACTGCATGCCCATGTTCAAATTCATCCATATCTAGTTACAGCACAAACCTTTACCATTTAAGCCGACGTTGGTAAGCATAGATTGACTAAAATCATAACATAGTGGATTAGAGGAATGTACAAAGAAGGACAAAATGAGGGATAATGCCTGTACACCTAGTCTTCACATCACACATATCTTAACAGATTAGACTGAGAAACCTATCTAATCTCCATGGACCTAATCTCTAATTTGTCTTTCACTGTGAAGTATGGCAGTAAATATTTGATATTACATGTAGCACCAAATACAGGAAAAGTAGCAGAATCTAGGATATAAAATGAGAATATGAAGGCATTTGATTTAGAATTTTAGTTCTTTTTAACGTATGAAAGGTTATGCATGATGAGATTACAAATCCACACTTAGTCTATGCGACACCTCCTGTGTATATGGAGTATGTATAGGGATCAGTATCGTACCTTCCAGTTGGAAATGGCACCCTTCCGTTGCTTGGCCTTCGTCTTGCTGGACGTTTTAATGACCATCAGGCCTCGCTGTTCCTCCACCTCTTCCTCAATGTCAGCCAGGTTCTCCTTCGGGGGCCCCATCATTTTAATGGCGTACATCTTCTGGAGATCCAGCAACTGACTTCTTGAGAAACCTCTCTCCAAGACCACGACTATTTTGGCCCACTGTCAGGAAAAATAATTCTTAGAATAAATTGTATTAAGCTGATTTTAAATTTTTGTTTAATAAAGCAGATTAGACAACTGGCATTTATATAGGGTCCTGTGTTTAGGTCACATCATCACTGTGACCTTGACCTTTGACATTCACAATGTATAGGTGTCATTCTCCAAACTTAATCATCTTAAATAATGAATGCGATGTCTTTATCATCAATTAGTTGAAAAATACTTTGAGTTATCACATCCCATTCCAAAAATAATTATTGCATTGTGAAAATCTCTGATTATCATCTACTGTGTAATCGTATTTCGTGAGAGCTCAATGTCATGGATTTTGAGAGCACTCCTACACCTAAGTCATACATATAAATATTTCACAAAATACGCAATTTACATTATTTTTCTAAGTGCAGAACACATCCATGAAATTACATCCAAACAAAGCTTCAAAAAAATCTTGAAAATCCATAAAATTAAGCCAAGTCAAATTGAACTAATTCCACAATACAAAGTACTCTTAGATGTGCTATCACCAAATACCCCCCCCCCCCCCCCCCCCCCCCCACCCCCATCACACTGGAATATTCCATGAAACAAAAGTGTACTGTAGTTACCACCACCCCCTCCCCTGTCGTATTGGAATATTCCATGAAACGGAAGCTGTGGTTACCCCTCCAACACCTACCTGCTTTCTCCATTCCTTCTCTGATTTGGCAATGACCATTTGGTACGTATTTCCCATCATGGCAATCAACATGTTCAGCAGTAAGATGGGGACCAGCATCATAAAGATGGCGAACACAATCTTTGTCAACCCGGAATATTTAGTGTAATTGAAATCCTGGTACTGTGAACATAAATAGATAGGAAATAAACATCAACATATAGTGTTCTAAAACCCCTAAAAGAGAAACAAGTCATATTTTACATGTTGAATTTTAAACATCTCATAAACCTAATCATGGATTCACTAAATAACAGGCAATTCATAAATAATTACGTCAAAATTCTTAAGATTAGCTTCCAACAATATATTTTCACAAAACCACATCCTGCTGTTGCAGTCCAATCTAATATCATGTCAAGGTGTACAAATATACTCCCTCCAACTTCAGGGCCGGCAAAGCTTACAGTAATTTTACAATGGCATTCAGATAAGAGGCCCATGAGCCACATCGCTCACCCGAGTCACCTTGGCCCATATCTAAATATTTTCCATATATATTTGCATGTAAAATTGTGGTCCCTAGTGGCCCAAATCTACCCCCAGGGGCCATGGTTTTAACAAACTTGAATCTGCACTATGTCAAGAAGCTTTCATGTAAATCTCAGCTGTTCTGGCTTAGTGGTTCCTGAGAAGATTCTTCCTATATATTTGTATGTAATACTTTGATCCCCTATTGTGGCCCCACCTACCCCCGGGGGCCATGATTTTTACAAACTTGAATCTGCACTATGTCAAGAACCTTTCATGTATATGTAAACTTCTTTGGGCCAATGATTCTTGATAAGATTTTTCTCTATATATTAATATATATGTAAAACTTTCGTCCCCTATTGTGACCCCATCCTACCCGTGGGGGCCATGATTTTAACACACTTGAATCTGCACTAAGTCAGGAAGCTTTCATGTAAATGTAAACTTTTCTGGCCCTGGCAGTGATTCTTCAGACGAAGATTTTTAATGATTTTTCCTTTATATTTGTATGTAAAACTTTGATCTCCTTTTGTGGCCTCATCCTACCACCGGGGGCCATGATTTTTAAAAACGTGAATCTGCACTATGTCAAAAAGCTTTCATGTAAATTTGTACTTTCCTACCCCAGTGGTTCTTGAGAAAAGTTTTAAACATTTTCCCTCTATATTTGCAAGAAAAACTCTGATCCCCCTTGTGGCCGCATCCTACCCCTGGGGGCCATGATCTTTACTGACTTAAAATCTGCACTATATCAGGAAGCTTTCATGCAAATGTAAACTTCTTTGGCCCAATGGATCTTGTGAGGAAGATTTTAAAAGATTTTTTTCTATATCAGTATGTAAAACTTTGATCCCCTTTTGTGATCCTATCCTACCCCCAGGACATATAATTCTAACAAACTTGAATTTGCACTATGTCAGGAAGCTTTCATGTAAATATCAGCTCTTCTGGCCCTGTGGTTCTTGAGAGGAAGATTTTTAAATGACCCCACCCTATTTTTGCAATTTTGTGATTATCTCCCTTTTGAAGGGGGCATGGTCCTTCATTTGTACACATGTGAAAGCCCTTTACCAAAGGATGTTGTGTGCCAAGTTTGGTTGAAATTGGCCCAGTGGTTCTAGAGAAGATGAAAATGTGAAAAGTTTATGCCGCCCTCGACAGACAAATTTTGATCAGAAAAGTTCACTTCAGCCTTTGGCTCAGGTGAGCTAAAAAGACACATGTTACACAAATGTTACTCTGATGAGAAAGTTGGCACAGAGAAATAAAAGAATTGAATTGAACAATTAGTAAAACATATACATGTATCAGTTAATTAATTGTTAATACAGTATGAAAACACTACACACAGAAAATAATGGTGTTCACACATCATAATAAACTGAGCTAAAAACGATGCTTACTTACTACACCAGACAGACTCATGAGAATGATGTGAAATATCTCACAAAAAATCCTGCATCGCTAAAAATATCAAGATCACTAACGTGCCGACTAATCTGAAACACGGTGCACAGAAAAACAAAATCAGATCGTAGTCTAGATCCTAAATGTTCTTTTCATAGTTCCTACTATATTTCAGAGTGACCCAAAACTTTCTATCAGCTAAGATAAAGATGGATAGGGGAACAGTTCGTAAATACAAAACAATAACTGGGTTAAAGTCGACAAACAGATGTGCAATTACTAACATAAAGACAATATTAATGTGCAACAGACTGGGTGCAAGTGAGATCAGGTGGGAGTTTAGTGAACATAAACAAAGTCCCAAAACATCTCCATTAAATCACAGCTACAATATTCATAGATAACGATGAAAAAAAAAAAAATGAATTTCTGGACGAAATTCCGTGTACCTGAGACGTGGTTCCTCCACGGCTAAACTATGCATGCATGGAACAAAAACAACTGATAAACAGCAGACATTGACGTGGTCAAGTGAATAGGTGTCATGCATCACGGGCCATGATAATACTCCCTGGTCATGCTTGAGGGGACTGATAGGGATGATCTCAGGATATAAATGGGGTAAGGATCCAATGGGGGTGGGGTGGGGGGAACAAACAAGGATGGGGAAAGTTTGGGAAAATTTTCGATATACAATGCATGGATCCAGTGGTTTTGACAAGGAGGAAATTTAAACTGAATACATGCATTTTTAGAGTTTTGATTGGTTGTGTATACACTTGGATTTTGAGGTTGATGGAGGGGATAGGTGGAGGAGTGACACGGGTACCAGTCCATGTGTATGGGATGATATACCAACAGCAATGTTAAACCTCGAGTGACACTTCATCCTTATGATACAGAGACAGAGTCCTGTAACGTCCCTTCAATGATCATATGGCGACTACACAGATCATCTTTATGGTACGTATTCATCACAAATATAGGTGTGGACATTTTGAAACTGAGTCACCCCTTGACTTTGGTCATCTCTTACACACTGTAGTGTCTACAGCTTCCTCACTATAGAACCAGGGTTGTTATAGAGTGCTTGTCTTACATACATTGAAAATGTGAGTATTTATGTTCAAAGCAATGTGATTTTACAGAATGTTACTATTAAATTACACAATGGTTTAATTAAATATTGTATTGTGAAGACATTAAGTAAAATGTTGATGGATTGATTAATATAGCGTGAAATTCTCAAAGTTGAAAATGTTTTGCTTTTATACCCCAAAATACCTTAAATTCACCCAAGGTCAAAATACCTTAAATTCACCCAAGGTCATTTGGAAGAGGGTCAACACTGTGTCGCCGATGTCGTCAAATCCCTGACTTTGAGTGCTGGTGTTTCCTTGGAACAGGAAGTAAAAGGCTGCAAAAAAAATACAGGACATGGATCGTTACTAAAAGATCGTTACTAAAAGATCATTACTAAAAGATGGTTACTAAAAAAATACAGGCCAGAGATTGTTACTCAAAGATCGTTACTAAAAGACGCACATTTATAGAAATGAAAATACAGGCCAGAGATCATTACTAAAAGATGCACATTTATAGAAATAGTGGTACAGTGGAACCCCGTTATTACGTTTTCCATTTTGTCACGATAAAATAACGTAATACCAGGGGCAACGTAATAAACGTTCCCAGTGAAATCCGTTAAAAATATCATTTGGAAATTGTATATCGTCCGTTGGTACTCCGTGAAGGGGTGTGTGAATATATCTTTACTGTTTCTTTGTTTAAAAGATTATTATACTTTGTTTTATTTACATTTTATCTTTAATGTCCGTAATTCTTCATGTTCTTATCCCTTTTCTTTATTTCTGGTGTAGGATACATAAGGATGTTTTGATAAACGTTGTTTTTTCTGCATTCGTTTGGACCGCCATTTTGTTCAACTTTAAAACAATGCGTTCATGTAAATTTCTATCAATAACTCGTTCCGGTTCGTATTCAACATTCGTATTAAAAAATAACAAAACATCGTTTTATTAAGTTCTCTAATTACACAATACACAACACAATAAAAAAAAATCCCACCCCAAAACAACAAAACTATAGACACAAAACGCACACGATACCCAACACTTACACACTTTTCTCACCAACGATAAACACGGAGAACAATTTAAGCGCAATCCACATAAAAAAAAAATATAATGATGCACGAAGATTTCATTTATAACGCTAAATGATGGCACTAAAATCACGTGCGCATCAAGGGATTTTAGAATATTCACTGAGGTAAATGCCGTGCGCGAATCGGCCGATAACACAGGACAGTTTGATTGGTGTATGTATGGACGAGATTTATGAACATGTCCAAACAACGGACAATTTTTTAATTAACCACCTTTCGTCACCTATGTCCAAGCAGTTACCCAAGCGGTTTTAACAATGCTACGATAAATCTTGTCTTTCATGTTCGGTACCAAAGCTGTCCGTAAATAGAGTTTTAATAGCGAAGGTAATCACACTATACTGAACACTCAGGTGGTTGAGAAATTATTTCTTCGATTATCAAAATATGAAAAATGAAGTAAATTTCATAGAGTACAATGTCTAAATAAACATTATTTAATTGTTTATCACTGGCTTCGATACGAGGTATTCACCTGTATTGATGTCGCTAGATCTATCGAAGCGTGATCAGTCAAGCGTCTCTAATCCCCAAACAGACCAGGAAATTTACGTGGTGACTGCCTCAGACAGTCAAGGTGTGAATGGCTTATTATTTTGAGAATCATTATTGAATAATTAGGAGTTTATTACGTTTTTGTCGGAATTTTTACAACGTAATACCGAGTCCCGGCATCTTAGGGCAACGTAATAACGAGGTCTATTTTATATAGGTTTGTTAAGAAATGGTTTTGTGCTTTGAAATTCCAACGTAATATGCGGACTAACGTATTACAGGGGGAACGTAATAACGGGGTTCCACTGTACATACATGAGCCTAATAAAGTTAAACTTCTTTAATCTGGTTACCAATAGTACCAGAAAAATGTTTTGGATTAGACAACTAATTCTGCAATACAGAGTATCATTTTATGACAAAATTAAAAGTTTCGGTGCAGAAATATTTACACAGTATATATAACTTTTCAGATTGCACAATTTCCAAATAAAACGACTTTCTCTCTAGTACATGAATTATCTGCACTCTGATTGGCCGAAATATTGCATCCTAAAAATTGTAGAATATTATATTGATTCTCCAGATTAATATAACTTTATACATCTATACACAAAAAATTTATTGGAGGTACAAGAATTTTTGTCTACTTTCAGTTGGCGAAAAAAAAATCTAATTTTTTGTTGTTGCTATTTTCTTTTGTTGCTATTTTCTTTTGTTACTATTTTCAGTATATCAAATGTATGATGGAGCATAATTCAATAAATTATTATATAGCTAATAAATAGTCTTTTATAAAATCTGCGTAAAATCTAGAGAATGTTAGCGTTCAATATCCTGAGAATTTATTGAACGCTAACTTTGCATTGCGTAAATATGTATGCGCCCGAAACATTCCAAGTATGAGTGTTCAATATTTACATTACCGTCACAACGTGAACACGCCAAAATGGCAGACGACGATCCTCCGAATCTGACAGAGCCGGCATTTGATATTTACTTAAGCAAAATGTTTTACTGTACTTAAATTATGATGTCCCCATTCACAAAATCAGTTTGCCTCATGTATTAATGACGGGTTAAATATTGAACAGTTAAGAAATGCATGTTGATATTGCACACTGCCAATATTGATGAATTCTCGTCTATTTTGGAGTATTTTGAGTAAAAAGGTATATAATTTAACAACCAAATACTTTAGCTATATAATAAAAGGGTTATTGAACTTATATTGGTGAATATCGGCACTCGTTGGCTGTAAAAATGCACTCGCAAGCTTGTGCATTTTCACAGCTAACTCGTGCCAATATTCACCAATATAAGTTCAATAACCCTATATAATTTTATATTCTCTCAGTAGATGAAATGAATATGTGTAGAAATGAAAGAAGTCTTTGCCATGATGAAGGAGTTGCATCGTTAGTCTGTTATTTACCGTTTTACCAGGAAGACTCAGTGCTACAAACCTTGTGTGAATCCTATGAGGAAAATTACATATATAATGCCAAATCTTAGGAGGTCACCAAGCAACATTTTGTAGATCATGGTGACAAAAGGCCCTGTTAGTGTAAAGGTCCTGAAAGAACAAAGGTCAAAGTGCAAGGTCACACAGTTAAAATCATCGTGCAAGACAATCACATTCAGTCGTGTATCAGTAAGTGGAAAGACAGATCAAATTATTTGACATTTTCCCCGATTTCATTGTTTCTATGAGTTGAGACAACATCAGTCTTGCTATACGCCAGCATCGGTGTTTATCTTGGCCCCCGTACCCTGTACCAACAGTCACACTGATGAGGAACAAGAGGTACTGTGAGCAATGCTCACTAAGAATACCCCCCGCTTACCCCAATCTCCCAAAGGGTGTTGGTAATAGGTATAAACTACCTCTTTTCTGAGTGTAAAAAACAAATGGCATGACAAACCGAACCATATTGCTACTTCGATGTCCAGTGCGCGTGACCTTTGACCTTTTGACCCCAAAACCGATAGGAAACATCTTCATCCCATGGGTAGTCCATATGTATGATATGGTGACTGTAGGTGGAAAGGATAACGCTTTAGAGCCTGGAAACCATATTGCTACTTCCATGTCCAGTGCACGTGACCTTTGACCTTTTGAACCCAAAATCGATAGGGAACATCTTCATCCCATGGGTAGTCCATATGTATGATATGGTGACTGTAGGTGGAAAGGATAACGCTTTAGTGCCCGGAAACCATATTGCTACTTCCATGTCCAGTGCATGTGACCTTTGACCTTTTGACCCCAAAATCAATAGGGAACATCTTCATCCCATGGGTAGTCCATATGTATGATATGGTGACTGTAGGTGGAAAGGATAACGCTTTAGAGCCCAGAAACCATATTGCTACTTCCATGTCCAGTGCGCTTGACCTTTGACCTTTTGAACCCAAAATCGATAGGGAACATCTTCATCCCATGGGTAGTCCATATGTATGATATGGTGACTGTAGGTGGAAAGGATAACGCTTTAGAGCCTGGAAACCATATTGCTACTTCCATGTCCAGTGCGCGTGACCTTTGACCTTTTGACCCCAAAATCGATAAGGAACATCTTCATCCCATGGGTAGTCCATATATATGATATGGTGACGGTAGGTGGAAAGGATAATGCTTTAAAGTCCGGAAACCATTGCGTCTACAGACGGACGGACGGACAGACAGACGGACAACCTGATTCCAGTATACCCCCCCACAACTTGTTGCGGGGGGTATAATTAATAGTACTGCTCGTACACCACAGATTCTGCTAAACTGAGCCATCAATTGCATTGTTTTGATTAACAACAGAACAGTTTCCCACCCAATTCTTTTATTTGAGCAAAAAACCATGAATGTAAACAGTGACAAACATCTTTTTAAAAAAATCACAGTACTGAAATGATCTAATTAGATCAAGGGAGAGGTTGTAAAATTTCATCGGAAGTTCTGTTGTTTTCTCGGCACATAAAAAAAAAAGGACAATTGTTAAATAACTACAACTAGCTGGCACTTTAAACATCGAGCCACTGCCTTGTATAGTGGTGACATCACGCACTTCCCCCTCCCCCACATCCTGGATAGAGGTCTCAGTCTTCTAACATAATGGTATCATGTAAATAACCATAGAATGAAATATCTGGTAATTCTCAATTACTGGTACAGTTTGATACCATTCATTATACACGTAATTAATATTTAATTACGTCATTCATTAGTATAATAATTCAATTGTAATCTAATTTCTGTAAACAAGTGAGATAGTCATTCTGTTATGATTACAACGTCCCCGGTTGCTACACTAAAGGGGGTGGGTGGGTTGGAAGCCTGCCGTCTCGTACTGCTAATGAAAGGGTCAACCTAACAACGGTCTGGTTTCTATTTGGAAATTTAACCGTTAAACAGGACATCAGCCTCTCTTAGAAGTGAGAGCAATGCCTAATGGCCAGAACCACTAACTGATCACTCACATTGATCTGAAAATCAATACTGTCTGTGAAGGGCTGAACTGATTTCAATATCATTATTTCCAAACAAAAGTTTAAAGATGCTGAGTAAATATTGACAAGTACTAAACGTGTACTGAATATTATTTTGTAATGAGGAAATTTTTTCAAAAGGGCATCCTGGTAACAACTGACTTCAAACAGCAACTGTTCCCGATTCTCAGACCGCCGATCAACTTCAAACAGCAACTGTTCCCGATTCTCAGACCGCCGATCAACGGCACAACATAACCTGTGCTGGAATCGATAGACTTTTTTTCAAAATATCTAACTTTGACTTTGAACAGATAATTTTAATTTAAGTATTAAGTATCGTAAGTGCCATGGAATCAATTAATCCCACTCTGTATTCCAAGTTAACTGAAGATCTTTCTTGAGTACAAGTAATTACTAGTCCAGGATTAACGAGATAATGAGCTCCAACTGTGTAAGAGTTTAGTGAGTGAAGACTGAACTTCTTAAAGTGGTAGAATTTTAAAACAATTTTATAAAAGATCTTGTTAATGTACACACAGCACAAGTGTGCATGATAAACAGTCATAGATTATTTCGATTAGTACAGAAATCCACACCGTTTCACTCCGATACAAACGTATACCTAAAGAAAATGTGGTCAAAAATATCAGAAAGATGTATCCGAACTGCACCATATCATTGAGTATCATAACGTACATCATCACAACCATCGGTCCCGTGTCTGGGTGACCTCTGAAATCAGGTCAAAGGTTAAAAAAAAGTCACGGTTGATGTGAACATTACAAGGGTTCTTAAGCACAACGTGACATGACTGCCCCAGCTATACGCGCCTGAAAACAAATAACATAGCGCGGGGAAACTATTCAAATTTTTGAAATTGATAATACAGGGAACAAATTGGAATTATAAGAATCAAACATTCTTTTTGAAGAATTTATCGATGTGTTAACTCTGGACATTTTACCCACAAACTTAACATAAAAGTGCTTCCCTACTATTTCATTGTAGGATATGTACCCTCCTTTCCATATCAATATTTACAAGAACCATCATACATACAAGTTTGTTTCAGATTTCCTACCATGAGCAGAGTTAGGGCAGTGAGCAGTTTCACATCTAAATTTTCAAATCTTCAGCCTGTTGCACTGATGGGTAGTTTATGTAAAAGACACACCTCTGAATTGTTAGTCTATATAAATTCATTTAACACCCAAAGACAATAAAATAACATCATAAATGACATCATTTTAATTTTTTTTTTATTTCTTCCCAAAACCCGATTAGCACATCACACACACAATAAATTCCATCAGTAAAAGCGATCTTTAGCATTATCGGTCGTCATTTGTTTAATTGCTGTGAAGCGAAGCTAGAGCATCATTGAATGAGATAATCGCATTTCAATCAATGCGGCCATAAATTCAGAAAAAGATCTCATTCCGCATTTTTTATCTCAAGAAATTGTTCCTACATCCCCCCCCCCCACTTACCTGGCAAAGAAGAGAAGAAATAACCAGGCACAGGGCACTGCTAATATCATCAGAACGTCCTCCACCTGCTTCAACTCCAGGAACCGGAACGGTATACAGGCAATGAACAGAACACACGATATCATAAACAGCGTCTGTGCTGGCGCATTCTTCTACAAAAGGAATGAAAACAATATTCAGTTTCGTGAAGCATACATCTTATTTTAATGTAAGCTTCCAACAATACACAAACACTTTAAGATATATCAATGATGTATATTTCACTATGCGATATGAATCGTCAAGTTCATCCCAATGATGCAAAAAATAATAATATGGTAACAAATCTGTTACAGAAGTTTCGTGCATTGAAAACTTTCCGAGTTTATCCTGTGTTTGATTCACTCTGCGTCTACTTACACAATTTTTTAAGAAACTAAATATTCCCTGAGTGCTGATTTCAAAAATATCTGCCACTAACGTTATGGAGCATCCTATACATGTCAAAATCTCACACACAATTCGAATCTGAAAACAAAATATGGAACATCATCAAATAACAGTCTTAGCAATCATATTCGGACAGTCAACGATAACCTTAATATTTCATGATGCCACAAAGAGCATAAAGTTTTTAAGTTGCATACAAAATTAATTCCATAAGATTTAATCAATAATAATTCCGTAAGATTTAATCGATTAATTCCGTAAGATTTAATCAATTAATTCTGTAAGATTTAATCAATATTTCCGTAAGATTTAATCAATTAATTCCGTAAGATTTAATCAATATTTCCGTAAGATTTAATCAATTAATTCCGTAAGATTTAATCAATTAATTCCATAAGATTTAATCAATATTCGTTAATTCGGTAAGATTTATTCGTTAATTCTGTAAGATTTAATCGATTAATTCTGTAAGATTTAATCGATATTTTTGTATAAAAAAATACTTACTATGTCTTTATAATCATTGACGGCAAGAAGGTTTGATTTGGGTCGCAAATACACAGCTACACTAATTAAAATCAACTGCAAAAACGCCAGAATTAATCGAACAAAAAACCGCTTCTGTAAAAAAAAAAGAGAGAGAACCATACAATTACAATGTGAAAGCTAAGAATTATCTTCATATAAAACACAAATTAGTACAGTAAAACTCCTCAATACTATCTCCCTGAAGATGAAGACCCCTCCCCCCCCTTTTTCTTGAATACTTTGTAATTCATTGATTTACCTGCACCCTGAGTTTTAGAGAAATATCATGCAACACCTTGTACTCGGAAAATGCCATTCAACAAAACATTTTCGACATCAAGGTAATACAGCAAGAAAAATTTCAGTAAGCAACGTTTCAGTAATTAAGAAATGTTTCAGCAATGCTCAAGGTGTTTCAGCATGTATGCTGAAACATGTTCAGCATTGATTCAGCAAGAAAAATTTCAGTAAGCAACGTTTCAGATTTGTTTCAGCAAATTTTCAGCAAAATATTTTCATGAGGGATGCTAGGTTTCTTCTGTTTCTAAATTCTTCATGAATTACAAAAAATTATCAAAGATAATTCAAGCAACTAGATGTGAAAGTAAACAATGGGGGATATATGTGTCTACTGAAGGAATCACTGAATGCATTTGTTTTTTTTTTAGGTAAGTCACCAGTTGTAGGTGAACTATCACATATTCAGACCTTTGCTTTGCATTCAGGGCCGTAGCAGTAACGCGCCAATGCCTGTCGCGACACAGGACCTCCAAATTTTGTGTGCATGATGTGTATGTCCCCCATCATTTTTGGATAGCCTTTACTTTTGGGAAAAACACAAGAAAATTAGCAATTTCAGTTTTAAAACTTTCCAAATTTCTGGCCCCTCTATACCTATGGACCTGAATTCATTCATTTCAACAGATCCCTAACTTCACTTTCTGTTGTGAGGGGATGGTAAGGACCTGTTGGTGGGGGTGGGGGTGGATTTTGTACTAACCCTGGCAAAGGCCTTCCACTTCTCATCTAGAAGCTGTCTCATGACTCCGCCTTCTAACATCTCTAAATGGTCATCATTCTCTCCATTAATGATGATCATTAAGGCTGAATTCCAATCTACAAGGACAGACAAAAAATACATCATAATTGCTGCTGGTTTTTGTTTTATTTTACTTTTAGATATTTTGTTAATTATGTTTTCTTTCTAAGATAAATCGTTATGTGGCTATCTATGACTATATAATCATCATGTAACAATTATCAATTCTGTTAATTATTTTCATCACAATTTTTAATATGCAACTCATTAAATTGACATTATTCTGAAAACATATCAGGAGATACATGCAAATGAAAGTTTAAATATCTTCAAATTGCTCTGATCAAATGTTACCAATCGATCTCAAAAAGAACTATACTTGTGTCTCCATTGGGTCCTATTGAGTCCAGAGCCAGCAGTGGATACAAGGAACAAGTTATGTTACTGTAACGCCACAGTTCCTGAAACGAACGAAACAATACGATATATATATATATATATATATATATATATATGACTGTAATACAACAGTTCCTGTAATGTTTGAAAACAATGAAAATTGTGATATACGACTAGTGTAATACAACAAATCCTGTTAGAGAGTAATGTAATATACCACTGTATTACAACAGTCAGACAATGTAATATACCACTGTAATACAACAGTCACACAATGTAATATACCACTGTAATACAACAGTCACACAATGTAATATACCACTGTAATACAACAGTCAGACAATGTAATATACCACTGTAATACAACAGTCACACAATGTAATATACCACTGTAATACAACAGTCAGACAATGTAATATACCACTGTAATACAACAGTCAGACAATGTAATATACCACTGTAATACAACAGTCACACAATGTAATATACCACTGCAATACAACAGTCAGACAATGTAATATACAGCTGTATTACAACATTTTTGTAATGTAATAGATAATATAATATACAACTGTAATACAATAGTTCTGTAATTCAATACAATGTAATATACTATTACAAGCTCAACAAAAATTTTATCTATCTAACAAATAAGGACAAATTTACTTGGTTGATGATTAATGAAGACAAACCAGTAATTGTCAAATTGAGTGAATATTTAGTGCAAACTTTCAGAAAAAGAAGTGATGCTTTAAAACTGCAAAAATCATTATAGTTTATTATTCATATATTGGTATACTACTGATACTGTCCATCTACTTGTATCTATACATGATTAGCAATTCATATATGTATGTACTTGTTTCCACAACATGCTGCATCCACACGCAGTTTGCAGTCTATGTAACCTGTAGTTAATGTTGTAAACTTTCTTTCTTTTCTGAATATCCTTCTTTATAAAATGTCTTACTGTTATGCCCTCTGGGCCCAAAATTGGAATAAACTTATCTTATCTTATCTTATACTATTGTTACAGTATGTCCTTGTAAAGTCATTGAGATTTGTGTAATGAGTGAATATGATTTGATATACCACTGTATATCCTTGTAAAGTAATGTCATTGAAATACAACAGCTCCAGTAATATGTTATGTCATTTTTGGGATCAACAAAGTACAAATTTTGTTTGCTGACAGGATGGAAAAAACAGAGTAGTCTCTTTTTTTTTTTTTTTTGGAAATCATGTATCAAACAATTTATTTAACTTTGAAATTCATGAAAATCAACAAGCACTAGACACTTCCACCACTGGCTTGAACAGACATGCAGCATGTCACATCCGTTCTGAACTTTGTCCAAGAATTTTAAAAGCCGAAAATTGTAATTTTCCTGTTTATCTCTGCTTCTTGTCTAGTCATTATATTTCTGTTTCTTGTCTAGTCATTATATTTCTGCTTCTTGTCTAGTCATTATATTTCTGCTTCTTGTCTAGTCATTATATTTCTGTTTCTTGTCTAGTCATTATATTTTTGAATATCATTTAAACCTCACATAAAAACTGATAAGGAAATGAGAGGAAGTAATATACAAATGAAACTTAGATGATTTCAAATTACAGGTTTACAAACGAGTTGTTAATACACCTCTGTACAATAATTTGACGCCATCGTCAGCCTTCAATGTGCCAGTCCTGACTGTGTCCAGGTTACAGAAAGGTTTATTTACTAGTGCCTGTGTTGGGCGCTTTGTCGTCATGGCGGTTCCATTTACACAAGAAATTAAATTTAAACATCTCAGGAATAATTTCCACCTCACAAATACCTTCATATTGACATTGCAAGGATCAGTCTGCAGAATTCAATTACGGCAATCTAAGACCACCAAACTCTCTCATTGATTATAATGCAAGGTCATAAAATCACTAGTTGTCTATTTCATTCCAAATGGAATGTATACACATCACAGACTAAATTTTCAAAAGGTAATAATAAAGTTTCTTTTCCTAAAACGGGAGCATTTAATTAAAAGGTCACCAAAAAATCATTAAGTTTCCTAGTTGTGTATTTACAAATTAAATACTGCGGCAAATGATGTATACAGTTAATTAGGACGTGTGGGTATATCTTTCACGTTCATTGATTCTGTTTACTGTGAAGCGTCCCTGATCTAATGTACCTTTGAGCACTGAATTAAAGTACAAATCCCGAGTCCTGAACTTACCAGAAAAAGCTCCGCCCACCGATCATTAATAATTTCATAGTTGGAAGATGATAAATTTCATATATGTGTTCTGGCTTGAACAAAACGGGGCAAAAAAAAAAAATTAAACTTAACGCAAGAAATATCAGGTGTATTGTGACTGAGGACACAGATAACAGACACTGAACAGAAACCAATTTAAACTGAAAACTGACAGAACTGAATGAAATCAATTTATAGTAATAATTAACAAGCACTTCTACTACCTCAGGTGATAGATTAATTGAATCATCAACCTCAAATGCTTCGAAATCATGACATTAACTCAATACCCTAGGTCATTTATTTCAAATTGTTTCATTATCAACCACAATTTATCAAAGGGGGAGAACTCCGTGCATACCAGCCTGCCAGGTAATGGAGAGTTCCTCAGACAGTGGTGAGAAATGACTGTTACCGCCAGCCAACACCTGACATTAATTCTGTGTGACTGGTACCGCATCAGACACCCTGATAATGAAGCATTGTAGTAATCAGGGGTTAAATCATTACACCAGGCGTTTTTCTTCCCTTAAATCAAGATTTGGGAATGAGCAAGTTCTGTGCAAAACCAGAATATGAATCGAATTCCACTCCTGAATTTGTCTTTGACAGATAAAATGCAAATTTAGCAATGTACCAAACAACCTTCTTCAATCCTAATCTACAGCAGTCTACTAGAATGGCTCCTCAGTACTCATTGTTTGTCGTAAGAGGCGACTAAATTGGCGGTCCTTAGGGTGAGACCACAAAAACCGAGGTCCCGTGTCACACCAGGTGTGGCACGATAAAGATCCCTCCCTGCTCAAAGGCCGTAATCGCCGAGCAAAGGCCTAAATTTTGCAGCCTTTTACCAGCAATGGTGACGTCTCCATGCATATAAGTGAAAAAGTCTTGAGAGGGACGTTAGATAAGAATCAATCAATCAATCTTTAAATAGAAGTACACAGAGTTTCAAATTTTCCAATTGTTGGTGGACAAGACTTCAATCTCATACAAACTATTGAAGGTGATTTCAATCCTCAGGTAGGACTGAATAAGTCTAGATGAATATAGGAGTTAGAAAAATCTAACAACCATAGGAAAATGACAAATAATCTAACAGTAAGACAGAAATATAACTGGAGAAGTTGTTCAAAATTCAGTTACTAATTTTCTCTTGACTATAAAGTCATAGTATTTTACGTGAACAACGGTTGTAAATTATAACCTCTCAGAGAAGATTTTGGCTTTTCATAGTTACAAAGAAGACATACAAGGATTGGTCAAGATTAAATTCTGGCTTTTCGTAGTTACGAAGAAAACATACAAGTCTTGGTCAAACTATGGACTAGGAGTAATTTATCAAGGTCATCTAGAGGTCAGTAGTTACTCTATATGTTGTCCTCGAGTTCCACTTCAAATCTCCCATAATTCCTTGGGATTGATAAGATATCCTATATCAATCGATTGTTCAGATATTGTCCATTTATGGTTACCGTGCTGATCAACCCTGATGAGACTGATTAAACATTGTCAATTTACAATCTTCAAGTTTACTCAAAGGACAATTTAGCTATAATCAAGCCTGTGTCCATTACAACAAGAAAATTAAAGAGCTCTCCCGCTTTGAAAAGTCATTTCACGACAAACATGACAGGCAATTTTATTTGGTTGCCTTTGAGTTATACACCATTGAAAGGTTCATTTTCCTGTGTTGAGTGTGTGCCTGCCATTGACAAAATCAACACGTGCTGCCTACAACACAACAGACCAGGACATTAGCTCACTGGTACACTTTCAGAACATTTATAGTTCTATGATTGACCACATTTAAGTAACATTGGCTGCCGATTTTCAATTCATTACTTTATCATAAAAACCTACATCAACCCATAATACTTAAAATTAAGTGATATTCTACAGTAAATAATATCAGAATGTTCCAGTGACCCCCCCCCCCCCTTTCACCTCTAACTCTCTTTTTTCCCATATTATAGCATGTGTCATACAGTAAGAAATATAGTTCTAAAATATGGACCTGCATTTATCCAATCAACAGACAGAATGACTAGTGCATGCATGCAGTCACCTGCTCCAAACCGGAAAAGCAATATTAACAGAAGAGTAAGATATATTCAGTTCATTGAAAATCTTGGTACTGGGATAAAATGGCTAAGTACTGCCATTAGACCACAAAAAGACCCATCCTAAATCAATTGACGACCATGCTTCTGTTCTTTGTTTGTTCCTAATACTTGGCTTCCGTCTTCTTTCACCAACGCTTCATTTATTGAATCTTTGTAATGGTCTACATAAAATCATCACCACCAGATTGTCAAAAACCTGTGCACTTTTAAAGTCCAATAATCTAATCAACCCTTTCAATGCCTTCACCATTTAAAGGAATGAAAACCGGGACATTAGGCCATGGGTAATTGCTTTGGAGTTAGGAAATCTCTTTACAATTCAATTCTTTGGCCCTGATGTTTCGGGTTAACTCCAAGGCTTTCAATCTCAATTTTTTTTTTAAAACTGATCATCGCAACATAGTCCTTTTCATGATATGAAAATGAGTTTAAATGACTATCAGCTGCATAACGGTTCTTCTCAAGAATGTTTACTTAGAATTTACACCCCATTATCTCCGCCAAGCATAAAACACCTACAGACAGACAGCTCTTCACAAAAGAAAACATGGAAGTTGTTTCTGAGGACAAGAGGGCCAGTATAAGCCATAACAAATGAATGACAGGTCCCCTCAAAACACTAGTGTCAACAACGAGAAAATATATTGACATAAATAGAATAACAGACCAGTACTCGGATACAATAAATCTCCAACTTCAAAGGCGCTGAGGGGTCGAGGGTTACATTTCAGTTAGGAGATACCCCCATAGATAATAGCCTACACGACTTTCACTTGGAAACCAAGTGTCTTATCTACCCTGACAAGTGACACAGAGAGAGGGTGCCTGTTGACTAAGTCTTCTACTCTACAGTTCGGCTTTGAAACAAGAGTGCTTAATATTCACAACTGAGCTAAAAAACATGAAATTCTCTATTTCTTCATTATCGTATATAGACGCCCTAAATGACGATTACGCCAAATAGTGCATCGATTAGTACAATACAATTAGTTTCAATACACTGAAATATATACACATTCAGTAACTCTATCATCCCCATTTTTTATCCATGAACTCAATAAACAGCGCAAAAATTACGTAATAGTAAATATTTTAATTTTTGCGGCGTAACAGCCATAAAACATGATGATGATTTTGAAGTAACTGTGGGTAAATTGAAATAATTATTATGCTTCAATTGTTCACAACAAACAATTTCAAAAATATTTTCAATTATACATGAAAACCCTCTGTCAATACTAAACAGTTTGGGATACTCGTGACAATTTTACGTAACACATTCAAGTGGCAAAGCCTCCAAAATCAATCGTCCACCCAGCGTGAACACAAAAGAAAGCATTAAATCACGAATCTGATCAATTGATTGCCATTATCTATTTTATAACTGTCAATTTAATTTACCAATCTCAGCAGCCAGTTCCACACAGATAAACGATGGTATCAAAGCAGTAAGTAGGACAGGCTTTACAGAGAATCGGTGTGCTTGATTGTTGCGCTCTCAAGACTCGCAGAAGATTTCAAGAGGCCTTTCATCATGGCTTTTTTCACTTAATTCTTTACTAGAGAATCTGAATTGATGCTTTAATATGGCATATAAGATATCTGATATGTGAAAGACAATTCACATTTGAAAAGACACAGACTTATATTTATTTAATAGGGCACACATTGTTCCTAGTTACAGATATAAGATCAAGACAGAGTTACTTAATACCTACTGGAAGTAATGTGTCGTAAGTCTTTATTACTTTCCTTTCTCCATTCAATACATTCACTTCATTGATTGATTGAATATTGTTTAACGTCCCTCTTGAGAATATTTTACTCATATGGAGACGTCACTATTGCCGTGGAGGGCTGCAAAATTTCGGCCTATGCTCGGCGCTTATGGCCATTGAGCAGGGAGGGATCTTTATCGTACCACACCTACTGTGACACGGGACCTCGGTTTATGCAGTCTCATCCGAAGGACCACCCCATTTAGTTGCCCCTTACGACAAGCAAGGGGTACTGAGGACCTATTCTAACCTGGATCCTCACGGGATTCACTTCATTGAAAACAATTTGTTTTGCTTTTTTAACTATCAAAACAAGACCGGAAGTCCCAAAGGAAGATTATCCCCTACCCTAGGACTAGACTAAAGTGGAGTATATTCGAAATACACCAAACTTCATACAGACTTCAATTTTTTTAAAATAATATTTCATCACAGAATTCTGATTTTGGTGTCAAATTTGTCTACACATGTATATATAGATTTCATTGGATTGAACTCCAGTCAGTCTTAGGTGCATTATACAACTAGATCAATTTTGCCCCATTTTCACATTTTGCAATAAAAAAGTGAAATGAAATCCGAGGCTTCGATAACAGCTGATAAACATGAGCATTCTAACACACTGGTCCAATAACCATGTACGCGGAGTTACGGGTCCTGTTCCAGATCTGTCTGTCCTTCAGGTGACTCAAGGTCAAATGTAAAGTATTATTACTTGACCTTTGTCATTAAGAGATATTAAAGCTTGACTAATAGGTTAATAGCTAGGGTGTACGACATCACTTGTACATAAAACCCAGAGTCAACATGAGATATGTACTGTGAGAGAGAGAAGGTTCTGGTGTACTAAATCTCTAGTACTAAGCCAGGAGAGGTACTGTGAGAGAGAGAAGGTTCTGGTGTACTAAATCTCTAGTACTAAGCCAGGAGATGTACTGTGAGAGAGAAGGTTCTGGTGTACTAAATCTCTAGTACTAAGCCAGGAGAGGTACTGTGAGAGAGAGAAGGTTCTGGTGTACTAAATCTCTAGTACTAAGGCAGGAGATGTACTGTGAGAGAGAAGGTTCTGGTGTACTAAATCTCTAGTACTAAGGCAGGAGATGTACTGTGAGAGAGAAGGTTCTGGTGTACTAAATCTCTAGTACTAAGCCAGGAGTGGTACTGTGAGAGAGAGAAGGTTCTGGTGTACTAAATCTCTAGTACTAAGCCAGGAGATGTACTGTGAGAGAGAAGGTTCTGGTGTACTAAATCTCTAGTACTAAGCCAGGAGTGGTACTGTGAGAGAGAGAAGGTTCTGGTGTACTAAATCTCTAGTACTAAGCCAGGAGAGGTACTGTGAGAGAGAGAAGGTTCTGGTGTACTAAATCTCTAGTACTAAGCCAGGAGAGGTACTGTGAGAGAGAAGGTTCTGGTGTACTAAATCTCTAGTACTAAGCCAGGAGAGGTACTGTGAGAGAGAGAGAGAGAAGGTTCTGGTGTACTAAATCTCTAGTTAAGCCAGGAGAGGTACTGAGAGAGAGAGAGAGAGAAGGTTCTGGTGTACTAAATCTCCAGTACTAAGACAGGAGAGGTACTGTGAGAGAGAGAAGGTTCTGGTGTACTAAATCTCTAGTTAAGCCAGGAGAGGTACTCTGAGAGAGATAGTTCTGGTGTACTAAATCTCTAGTACTAAGCCAGGAGTACATTGTATTCCAAAATGATTATCTGCTGTTACAGTATTATAAGACTTGACTTATGTGGACTAACAAATAACGAAACACGAAAATGTCACTGAGAACACCTTACCAGACTGCCTAATGCCACTAAGAACACTTTACCAGACTGCCTAATGCCACTAAGAACACCTTACCAGACTGCCTAGCTCCAGCATCTCCTTGAAGATTGTGTGTCTGCCCAGCTTGCTAGCCAGGGTCAGTGGGGTCAAGTTCACTTTGTTTTTGATGTCCGTTTTGGCAGGACGCTTGTGGTGTCTCACTATGTATTTATACATCTCCTATGAAAAGAAGAAACATTTTTAGTCGCCTTGGTCAAAATCATCTGCACAACAGTATAAAACTGTGTGAGTAATAAGAAGTGAATTTTCTTAAAATATATGTCATATTTACAGCAATATTTTCAGATGGCATACATTGTAAATTTGCTTCAATCAAACATCATAATAACCGAGTTCATGTAATGTAAAAATCACTGCTGCTAAACAAACACTGTATCCACACCATCGTTAAAACGTCAGTACTATAGTCCATGAACTACTTTCAGAGCCTAGTCTTCCTCTGAGAGAATGACAACGGACTACAAGAGCAATCAATAAAACAACAAAATGTCTTTCTTTGTTGTTTCATCGGGTGATGGAGGTAGCTAGCATTATCGCAATTCACCTTTGAATTAGAACGCTTTACCCGATATAGTATTGCGTTGTGTGACGACACAATTGAATGAGACGATTGAACAATTTGAATGACATGTTGGATGTAATACAGCAAGAGTTTTCATTGGCCGATTACAGCCTGCCCACTTTCTCGAGCGGATACAGTGTAGCTGGAGAACTGTACATACAGCTCTCTGAAAAGATCCACCTCTTATAAAAACCTTCGATTTACGGGTCACAAAAAGCTGCGGACGGTTGAGGCCTGAAATCGGTGTATTCTTGTGTTGCTGTCTCATAAACTCAATATAAAAAAAATCTTAACATATTTTCCTACTATATACTTGCGTCCAAACATACCTTCAAATATTCATTAAAGCCACACACCACCCGAAAACTCGCAGCTTCAAATGATTTCGTTTGTTGACGTAGCCATGTTAGGTAGCCGGTCAATTCGAACTCTTGTTATTGGTATCTATTCATAAAATCGGTTGTAAGTTATGTATTCGCTCTTCATTTATTATCAACACGAATAATTAATAGAAATTAAAACATTTTTGTACCAGTTTTTGTAAAGGTAAATAAGCTGTAGATGAACGAATATGCTACATAAGGACATTAGATGGAGACCGGCCGGCGCGGCCGCTCATGACTAATGAAAGCCGCACGCCGTGAGTTTAGCTATTTGAATAATTATCATTTAATAGGATTGGGGTGGTATATTATTTAAACAATTTAGCTAAAATATTTGTGGGGTATTAGTACACATCTAGACGCTATTGTGCCAATATGGAAATGAACCGGGATTCGAATTGACTGGCTACCTAACATGGCTACGTCTACGAACGAAATCATCAAAAGCTGTGATCGAGTCTTTGGGTCGTATGGGGCTTTAATAAATATTTGAAGGTAAGTTTGGACACAAGTATAGTAGGAAAATATGTTAGGAATTTTTTTATATTACATTTATGAGACAACAACATAAGAATACAACTTTTTCTCTTTCTTCCTTTGAAGTTTTTTTTCCATCTAGCATCTGGCCGTCATGTTTTCAAATGCTGATACTCCCGTATAAGGGAATTTGGGCGGACTTATACATATGGACCAATGAGAGTTTCTGTTGCATTTCGCAATTGTATTACAAACAGATTCAATTGTGTCGTCACACAACGCAATACTATATCGGCCAAAGCGTTCTAATTCAAAGGTGAATTGCGATAAAACAACAAAATGTCTTTCTTTGTTGTTTCATCGGGTGATGAAGGTAGCTAGCATTGCAGAAAAAATTCATAATTTGTGTAAGGGGGTTAGATAAATTTTTCTGCAATGATTGCTACCCTCCTCGCCTGATGAAACAACAAAGAAAGACATTTTATTGTTTTAATGCATTGTTTTAAAATATAAACTAGATTTAAGTACTAAAATATCATATGGTTGACCCACTTGCTACGTTAAACGGAATGGCCAATGCACCCTTTGACTTTGACAATGCTCCATATTTGGTAATGGTTATACAGACAGGTGGTACTAAAAAACCGGATCAAACTAGTTTGCAACAAACATGCATTCATTTTCGTAGATGAAAGCAATGCCAGTATCAAAAGAAATATAAGAGAAAAAATTCAGTGAATAATGTAAATATTAAAAAATAAATTTCATTTTTGAAAATACATGAGGGTATGAACTGTGATGTTTCATGCTGGGGTACTTCATGAAGCACGTTTAAACTTAGCACACCGTGAAAAGTACGCCGGCGTGAAGCACGGCAGTTCATACACTCATGCATTTTCAAAATGAAACTTATTTCTTATATTTACATTTTACTTTCATTTCTGTCAGAATACTCAGCTGTTAAAAGTTGTACTATATTTCATGTAGAAATGGCTACCATTACAAGATATCAAAAACAAAAACATCGAAAATTTAAATTTTATAAATCTAAGTAAATGTCAATCAGAAATAAAAACTCGGGACATTACTTATAGAGATCAAAGCGATCAACACAAATGAAGTGCTTTTGACCAGGTCAAGTTCACTTAAAGCGTTCTTAAGTAATCCTGCTTTGTAAGTATTCATAAGAAGATTATTTTAATCATTCTGAACTATATTAAGGAGGTGTACTACACCAGTGAAATTTGATATGGAGAAAAAGTGGAGAATATGTACAATGTTTTGAAATTGAAAACTGTCAAATTTACTTTATATAGTCAAAAAAAAAAAAAGCGGTTTTAGTAGAAAGCAATCAGAATTTTTTTTAAAAACCCCTGCTGGACTTGAACCAGCGATATATAAATTTGTTAGCAGTCAGTTTACTACCTACTGAGCTACTCAGCTAGGCAATTAAATCAAAAAGGAATAGACAAATATCGCTAATATTCATATTTTTATTTATGTTTTATAAAGGAAGTTAGCCATTCTGACAATTTAGTATGTCTCCTTAAAAATCTTAAAAAAAAAAAAGATAGTGCATTTCATAAGACCTTTGTAAATAATAAAATGCACGTAAACCATGCATTATTGTGGCCAAAATCGGCCATTTCTGATTTCCTTTAGAGCAGTACGACAACCTAGCCTTGTGTAACAGAGGGAAGGAGAACAGACTTATAATGTAGATACCCATCACTAAAACATAAAAAATTTAAAGAATTAAAACAGATCACGAACACACAGTGAGAATGAAGGATACACTTTATTTAGGGGTGGCCATCTTGGATAGCGTGGTCGATATGGTGGATACCGAACGGTATGCAGGGGTCCCAGAAACAACGTAAATAGACTTTGTTTGCATAAAAAAAATTATATATATTAAAAACGAAAGCGACAACCCTCATTACTGTATGCTGTCTCTGGCTCTAGGGATCCGACGTATTTTGATTATTGAAATACGTAATTAGCATTCAGACTAACACATTGCTTAAAATGGGTATGGTCACTTTTAGGCACTAGAGTCTGTGGTCATTTTTTCCCCTTTAATTTCAAACCAAGGTAAATATATATAGGATTAAGCTTAAACGTAAACATGCTAATGAAGACTGCAAACTCGGCATATTTAAAGAAAACACTCCAGTTCAAATATGGCTGTGCGGGTGTTTTAGACAATTCACTTGACCTCAGAATTGATATGGTAATTTAAAAAGAAAAAAACCTTTGAAACAGTTACGCTAATGGGACAGCATAGATCTCATACGTAATGCATAAATGAAAATAAATTTTCCAACATTTTCAAGGTGCTTAAATGCCTGGCCCTATCACTGCTAGTGACAGGAATGTGTCAAATATTCATTAGTTCTGTAATTGTAGACATACAGCTTGAGTGAGTGGTTCAAAACCTTTATCTTATTCAAGCAGAGCAACATGTTTGTTAAAATGCATGAAAGTTAGCAGGATACAATATTCCCTATATGAATTAACCAAATTATGGTGCAATTCTCATGAAAGAGAGACTTTCTTTGGCGCAATCAAAATATTGTTGCAAACCCGAGGTTGCCCTTTTCACTTATTATAAAAATCCTTTGACATGAAAGGCATGAAATTAAAATTAAAAGCAAAGCTTGGTTAATATCATGGATTAATTTTCGATACTGCCTCCTGAATTTTAGCTTAAACTATTTGTTACCTATCATTTTGCCAGCTGGATTAGGCAAGTTAAATATTCTAACTGGGAGGGGGGAGAGGTCAAAAATGTAAAAAGTACCAAATCAAGTTATTACTAGTTAGAAAAGAGGGGGAAAAAACCCCAACAAATCTTTAAAGTTTTCTACTTAAAAATACAAAAAAGAAAAGAAATGGCTATTAGTTTTGGAAATCTTTCTAGGTCTAATCTAGGCCAAAAATATAATACAGTACTGCAGGCATTAGTAACAGAATCTATTGTATGGGGTGGACATGATGAAATTCACACCCAGTCACCAAACTAACAGCCATATTTGGGGGGGTTGGGGAGTTGGCCACAAGTTTAATGCCTGCGAGTTATTTGTACTGATATTTCAACACTTTGAAGAATGGAGATGATCATTTAATACAATTTGAGATAAGAAAAAAATTTGTGAAGAAAAATAAAGCATATTTTAAATCACCATTTAATGGCATGCATGCATTGTAAATAAAGAGAAATATTTCACATTTCCTGTTTTCGCCTTTGAGATCTTTACAAATTGTAATGATAACTATTTCCTCATGAATGCGTTGCTGTTGTGAACAATGCGCACATGAATCTAGATAAATATAGTACATCTATTTTAACAGCTGAGAATTCTGACAGAAATGAAAGTAAACTGTAAACATAAAATCTTTATATTTGAAAACAAATTAGGGGATGAAATGCAATGCTTCATCCAGGAAGCGTTTTCATGCTTCATAAAGTATGCTGGCGTGAAGCATCACAATTCATACCCTCATGTATTTTCAAAACCGAACTTTTTTTCTTTAAAAAAAATATTTACTTTTTTCGATTTGTAAATTTTTTTCAGACACATAATTGTACAGTTTCTTGTGGAATAGCAATGACATACTCCCGTAGAAACGCCTTTATTCAGACTCGCTTTTCTCTTACCACTTGATTGCAAATGACCACCATATGAACAGCCGTGTTCCCGAATGTATCCTGGGCATTAGGATCAGCTCCGTGGTCTATGAGGTAGTCGTATATTTCCTGGTTACCTGTGGCTGCCGCAAAATGTATGGGGTATTCTCCGTAATAGGCATAGCCTGGAAGCAGAATACATCGAATTAGAGACATATATTATCAGATGCGCTCTACACCAGTACACCAGACAATTGTATAAATGTCATGGCAATAATATTCTGCAAGACAGAATTTTCTCATTTGAGAAAATGTTTGATATAATAGCCTTCAAATTTGTATATATCCAAGCAGTTCAAATTCAATTTCAGCAAGTTCAAGTGAGAAATGTTCACGATCAGTCTGAATGTTGTCGTTTTTGTTTGTGTAACAATTAAACCCCTCAGAAGTCATTATAGACAACTACACTCTACTAATACTTTAGAGTTGATGCTTTTGTTTTGTTAATCACTCGCGTATAAGCAGGTTCCTGGGACTTGCACTGTTTTTGTTTATAATTGCCGAGTCCGAATCCAGAATCGTTAAGTCCTGGAGTCGTCTGGATTGAGAAATTTCGAACCCCAGCTGATAACCTTGACTAAATCATGATTTTTCACAGACAAAAGTAGGCAATAAATTAAAGGAGGACCATTTTATACATAACAAACTGGGACAGACCAGGTTGCTAAGGGGGATTACAAACCTCGGTGCCTTTCCACTCCCAATAGAGGAATGGGCGTGCACCGCTGGCAGTCTTAAAATCGCACAAAACAACCTTCACTGGTAAATTTTTTCTAGACTAAGATGGGGTGGGATTCCAATCCCATAATCTGCCCCCCCCCCCCCCCCCCCCCCAAGATTTACCACTGCATATGTAAATATATATATCTCACTGCATGTCATGCTAAATAATATAGCACAGCCAGCCTTTTCACTTTGCTCGCTTAATTAAGCTGAGCGGTTACTATACCAGAATAACTCGCCATCTTCAGTGTTTGTCAGATAGCTAATCGTGAAAAATCCATATTAAAGTACTTTACATATATTTTAAAGTAAAACATTGCCTATTGATCGGTGTGAACAGGGAATGAGCCTGGGTATGGACAGGTCTTTTCAAACAACACAGAGTGAACACTGGCATAGATTTATGTTGGACTGGAATCGATGGGTGATGAAAACAAATACATTTCAACTTCCCCCTCCAAATCTGCTGTTATGAGAGGAAAAATTACATTGCGCTGAAAAAATATCTAAAATTGTAACATTTGCTGCCTTGAAAACGATACGTATCTGTAGATTCGACTCACGATCAGCATTCATTCTTTGGAGGAAAATGTTTTGCAAAATCTACAGGTTTATACCCCGAGTACTACTCAGATGTTAACAAGACAGTGCTTAAGGAGGTATGCTACACCAGAGAAATTTTACATGGATGACAAGTGAAGGATATGTACATCAATATTTTGAAATTAAAAACTTTCAAATTTACTTTATTTAGTAAAAACATGCAGTTTTAATAGAAAGCAATCTGCAAAAAATTTAAAACCCCTGCTGGACTCGAACCCGCAACCTACAGTTCACCAATCGACATGCTAACCTACTGAGCTACTCAGCTAGGCAATAATCTTTGAAATGAATAGACAAATATTGCTGATATTTATATTTTTTATCCATGTTTAAGAAGGAAGTCAGCCATTATTGATGATATAGAGTACCTCCTTAAGCTGAAATGCTGCACCCCACCCCCTTTCCCACCAGAATAACACACCACTGGAAAGATCTAGATATCTGGCTATATATATACATCTGTAGGTCATATACATTTTCAGCCATGATATTTATTCTCCATTGTAAGTAGTCTGAAGAACACTGTATCAACTAGATTCAGACTTAAAGGATTTTCAAGCAATATCATTTTGTTCAAATATGAAGCCTTCTAAATGCTATTAGACAATTGTTTGAATCAGAAAAACTTATTTTTACAAGGCAAGGCACTGACTTTTTCCCAAATGCATAATGAAGTCTGGGATTTTCTGGTTAAATGTGGTAATGCATCTTATTACGAACATGCATATTAAGTACAGTGTGTATATTTGAGAGGTATTAATGTATTCAATTGGAAACTTCGGAGAAGATCATTTAAAAGGGCAAGTTTCCTATTTTTGTGAGTAAAAAATCTTGACATAATAAATAATTTCCTGACACATTTATAATTGTGTGCAAACTGCAGCTAATGAGATTTCAAGCGATGGAATAGCTGTTTCTTTCTATACGCAACCTGTACGGAATAGACATGACATCATGTGATTGATATCATTCTTATGTCACAGAGTCCACGTCATGATACTATATACAGGGTTATTTTCGTTCGTGTTATTTTCGACTTTCTACACTTGCAGACAGTTTCGCCCCGTTTTTTTAATTCACCCAGACATAGTTGTGTTAAAAGAGAGATTCGAGTCTCAGAGAAAACAGTTTCGCCTACTCTTCAATTTGCTCTGTGACAATGAGAGCGAAAGAGACGAAAATAAAACAGGGGCCAATATTTGCAGTATACAGCAGTGGCTGTCATTGTTTTACTAACGATGATGTCATAACTTACTAAATCATAATGTTACGTTTAATCGACAGTAACGTTTTAGCTTTTGGGTATATTGTGATGACACAGTGATATAGGGACCCTCAACCGAGTAAATTAGAAATCCACCAGGACCCTCACCCGAGTAAATTAGAAATCCACCAGGACCCCTCAACCCGAGTAAATTAGAAATCCACCAGGACCCTCAACCCGAGTAAATTAGAAATCCACCAGGACCCCTCAACCCGAGTAAATTAGAAATCCACCAGGACCCTCAACCCGAGTAAATTAGAAATCCACCAGAACCCCTCAACCCGAGTAAATTAGAAATCCACCAGGACCCCTCAACCGAGTAAATTAGAAAATCCACCAGGACCCCTCAACCCGAGTAAATTAGAAATCCACCAGGACCCTCAACCCGAGTAAATTAGAAATCCACCAGGACCCCTCAACCCGAGTAAATTAGAAATCCACCAGGACCCCTCAACCCGAGTAAATTAGAAATCCACCAGGACCCTCAACCTAAGTAAATTAGAAATCCACCAGGACCCTCAACCTAAGTAAATTAGAAATCCACCAGGACACGACTTTAAGAAAAAAAAATTCTCCAATATCTCCACCAATTCTCCCTTGAGTTTCATTATTGCTCCTTAGAATTTTGAACTATTGGTAAGGATTAAATGTATACTGTTTATTATATCATGAATCCTCGGAGTCAATGTCGGTTAAGACTATTTTGACCTCATGCTTTGTAAACTATAATATTAAGATTATACACATAAAAGTCAGGATGGAACAGGAGAGAGAAGGTGATGCAGAGACCTGGGTCACCCGTACATCGTCCGGAACGTTACCACAAGATCAGAATATCTGATGGTTATGATATAAAGTAAACATTAATTTCTACATACCTAACACCCTCTCAACCAAATACTTATAGTTTAACTATAACTGCATTAATTAATTAAAAGTTATAATACAGTTACTTTTAATAAAATTAACTTTCATTCTAAAGCTCCACAGAATGTATATATAATTATAGTATACAGATTAGTAATAGCAAGTGCTCTGTATGATATCAGTCTAATTCATTTTCTACATGTAAGAATATATTACAAGTGTAGCTTTAATTCTATAATATTTAGATAGCAAGCACACAATAATCAGAATCCCAGTCAGTCAAACCACGTCAGGATGCTGACGCTAAATCGCTACAAACTTTGAAGTCCTACATTCTGAACAGTAAGTCAGGACGCCATCCTGCATTACGATAAAAAAAGAACACGATTGATATTTTGGGATGCGGAGAGCATACAGGGATATCACATCAGAAGTATCTTCTGGGTTGGCTATTGACTTAATCGAACAGTGAAATTATCAAAGCCATGGGCGGGTGGCTTAGAATTGTTAGAAAAGAATTAATGGGCATTATGACGGGGTTTTCGACTGTCGCTAGTCAGAAGATACCGAGCCTTGTGTTCATTGCTTGGGGCTCATGTTGTTACAAGGGTGTAACATACAACAGCCAAATTAAAGTCATTAAAACAGCTGTCTAATATTATCACACAGAAAAAAAAAAAATTCCTCATCAGAATGATAAATCGCTATCAATATGATTACTGTCATCAGTTTTTAATAGTAATGATTTTCTGACATTTAGAATAAGCCTCCTAGAAACTCAATTTATTAATACGCTGTATTATTTTGTGAACAGTAGTCAATATAGGCCGACTTCATTCTAAAATAACATTCTTTAATAATTCATTCAACTTGTCATTTAACCAGTAATTAGTAATACCTGCATTAGGTGAAGAAAAACACACTGTCGTAGTCATAGCAAGTATTTATATCTGCCACTGCACAATAACTTGTACTTAAAAATCGAAGTACTAAATTAATACAATATTCAATTATTCAATATCCAATTTTAAAAAGAAAGACAACATGTCATTCCTAGAATTGTTTTTACAGAGAGACGATGCATGTATACATATCGATGTCAATTTTCATTTCATTATGCAGAGTTTAGTTTACACACTAATAATTTCACTCTTTAAGCAACCAGAAAATCTTATCATGTTATTGTAAGCACGCTAAATGATACATGAAGCTGAAAAACAAAATAGGTGTTCCGACTCCCAATGCAACCATTGTTTGTTTTTTTTTAAATCAACACTGCGGCAATATATCTGAGGGAGCCACAAGGGACCATTAATAGTTTTGGAATTTGTATGCATGGCAACATCACGAGGGTCATAAAAAATCATTTTAAAAAGTACTATGTATGCTTACATGAACATAACATCAGCTGGGAATATTTCTAAGTATATTTTCATCTACTTCATCTATTGGGGAATATAAAAATTTGTTTTGTTTCTTTGGTTTCCTTTTACATCCGGGAGTAAAGGTGGGCGAGCTTAAAAAAACAAAAACAAAACAAAAAAACCCCAAACTTGTCTTCTTTAAAACCCAATAATTTAATATATATAGACACCTTGAAATTAGAACATACATGTAAATAAATTTTATTGTACATAGCTATGAAATATTTTTCAAGTCAACAGCACCTACAATGCATCCAAGCCCTTTTAGCTTTCATATCAATGAATTTTTCATATTTTAAATTGCCCTATCAATGAAATTGTCAAAAGCTTCCTGGGAGAATAATGACCAGTTTTGGAATGTAATTATTCAAGAGGAAAAAGATCATTACACCTGGGATTTGAATTGAATATTGACATTTATATAACAAAGAAATTAGCATATCTCTGTGTAAGAAATGCAATGATACGCAAATTCAAATAACACGACCCTCAAACTATCTAGAAGTGGATTAAATGGTCAGGATTTGAACAAAGCTATATATAATACAGTTATTTACAGGTATGATTTCATAAGAATTAATGGTTTGCCCTGTCAGATTAACATACAAGTAAAAAGTGCCCCCCTCCCCTTGGCCCCCCCTACTACGGACCCTATAATCTTTGTCTTGCTCTACCTCTCTCAAAGATTTTTTTTAAATTTTAGTATAAATAAAATTTTTGTAAAGTGTGATTTCTTAGTTGAATTTCACGGCCGGAGTATTTGACATTTTTTGCCTCAAGCATAAAAAACATCCATTTTTCTTACCTTATACCTATCCAGGCCTGGATTTTCGAAAGAAACTTAAGTCGAAACTTGGACTTAAGTCTAAGATTTTTACTCAAAATTTGCCTGCTCAAATTAAAGAAAACTCAAACTGAAGTTTGAGATTTTTTCGGCATAATCATGTTATTCGCTCCGGTGCGAATTAGTTCGACATGTTCTGTTTATTTAAAAATGTGTTAACTATTGATTTTTTATAATCATGCTATTTATTCCGTTTATAAAAGCAAAAATCATTCATTCACATTTACAGAATAAATGCTATATTAAGTACATAGAGTACATGCTAATTCGCTCTGTGGAGCGAATAACATGATGATGCCATTTTTTTTGAGAAATCCGAGCCAGAAGTCAAAATGGTGGCCACAAAGACGTGGTCTAGACACGGTGTCTTAACCCTAGCCATAGAAATATCAATTACCAACCTCTATAGTCTGTGGTTTTAGTATAGCCCTTCTTCTGGTCCTCAGGCAGGAAGAACCGCCCCGTACACCGCTGGTCCACTAGAGCACCTTTGGCGATGAGAAGTTTTACAGCATCAAGACTACCAAACACTATTGCTATATGAAGAGCACTTTCCCCTGAAAAACAAAGAGATGAAAATTTCATGTCTTTCTTTGCAACAAATCATTAAGAATCTGTCAATTATATACTTAAATTCAAACTGAATAGATAAATCAATTCTCTATGCAGGACTACAATCACTATACATTTAGTAACCAACAGTTTGATAGGGCCCTACATTACTTGGAAGAAAAGATTACTTTTAATTGATGAAGACTACAATACCCGAATCATTCTGATATACGACATTGTATATACTGAATATATACAGGAGTACAATACCCGAATCATTCTGATATACGACATTGTATATACTGAATATATACAGGTGTACAATACCCGAATCATTCTGATATACGACATTGTATATACTGAATATATACAGGTGTACAATACCCGAATCATTCTGATATACGACATTGTATATACTGAATATATACAGGTGTACAATACTCGAATCATTCCGATATACGACATTGTATATACTGAATATATACAGGTGTACAATACTCGAATCATTCCGATATACGACATTGTATATACTGAATATATACAGGAGTACAATACCCGAATCATTCTGATATACGACATTGTATATACTGAATATATACGGGAGTACAATACCCGAATCATTCTGATATACGACATTGTATATACTGAATATATACGGGAGTACAATACTCGAATCATTCTGATATACGACATTGTAAATACTGAATATATACGGGAGTACAATACTCGAATCATTCTGATATACGACATTGTATGTACTGTATATATATACATGACCATAATTTCTTTTTAAAAATTCTGGTATCTTTACGTACATGATATAAAAATGTTTCATTTTGCCAGATTTAATTTTTTTTTAATGAAAAATGCACTTTATTGCCATTTTTGCACCAATTTCCTTTCCACAAAGACCCCTGACATGCATATACAGTGGAGCCTCGGTAATCCGGACGCCATTAATCCGGATGCTTCACCTTCCGGACGATTTTTCTAGGGAACGGAATTTTTATACATTATTTTGCATCATTAATCCGGAAATTCGCGTTCCGGATCCGGACGGTCACTTTTTACTACAAAACGTTATAATGCATTGAAAATTGTACCGTTAATCTGGACGGTAATTTTGTGTAGGGAAGGTCTGTGTCGGACAATTTTAGCAAGGTGTAAATTATAAAGAAAACAAGCCAAACTGTCTAATTGAAGCGATTACCTGTACCCTGTCAACACCTCCCTCCAATTAGGTGGTGTGTGATGATAAGTCTGTTAGATAGCACGTGCCGATCGAGACATTGTATTGCCAATTTTCGCACATAAGATCTTTATTGCGTGTAGTGTTGAATTTTGTACATAAATCTGTAGCATATTATTTTATAGTCTTGATCAATACCCTAATAGTATTAATAAATTAAACATCATGCCGTAATGATAATTTTTTTAACTACTACACGTATCAGTTGTTAACTGATTCGTAAATTCATATCGGCTTATTCAAATCTAAAGAGTGTAGATTATACTTCTAGATTCTGGATTTTATTCTGTTGATTGGCGTGAAATATACATGTATGTTCATGCACATGTATATATAGTATGATTTTTTAACGTTTAGAATGTCGCGCATGTAGAATGTACCTGTGTACAATTGATTCTTCTTACGATGTTGTAGTCTAGCTTTATTGCTTTCGAAATTTTAAACTCTGCGTAGAAGTGAGAAAATTACCATTTTAAGGAAAATGACAATTAAATTCTGTATGTACCTGTAATGTTAATTTCACCCGAGTTTTGTTCCGTTATTATCGCATCATGAAAATAATAGGTGCGCGTGACTAGATCAAAGCAGTAGTAGGTCTTGATATTACGAGCTTAAATGATTTTGTTCTCCTGATATTGTCTTGGATAATTATAGAATAAGAAATATAAAGTCTGGCAGATTGAATTTTGGTTAAAGAATGTTGTCAACTGACATGATAATCACGAAATTCTAATATCAACTTTGGACGATGAAGATTGTTTTAACGACCGCCGAACCCGTGAATCGTGACAGATGGAAATTACCGGCCTCTTTAAGAAGTAAAAGTGTGATGAAATGTTTGAAATGTAAATGATTATGTTAGTTACTAATGATTTAATTACTTATAGTTACATAAAGTGCTTCATTATTTGTTTTAGTGCATACAGTACACAGTTTTGTATATTTTATTAGGGTCATATGTATGTACAATGTAAGCACAGGCAAATACACTGAACACGTACATTAAATTTTAGTGCTTTGAAATACATGTAAATGTTAACATTATCATAATTTATTTACTAATGCAAATGGTTAAATCCAATGATAGAATGTGTTTAATTCACTATGCATCAATAAAGTAGGCACATATTGGCTACTTAATATGCAAAGTTAGAAAATATGCGATTCAATTATCCGGACGCTTCATTTATCTGGACGATTTTGCTGGGAACCAAAGCGTCCGGATTAACGAGGCTCCACTGTAATACATACACAGGTATGTATCTTTCAAATATAATTATACATTTTTTCCTTATTCATTTACTTATTCTTTATGATTTTAATTAAAAGAAAAAGCAAGCACCTAAACTTAAATCTTCAGAGGAAGAAAAAAAACCCTGATTCTATAGACAATAAAATGTGTAATATTTCAGATGTTCAATTATAAAGAAAAATCAGCACAAATTCCTGATAAATATTACTGTTGTGACGACTAAGAATTAAATGTTTAAAACGTCAAGTTAAGTTTGCGAAACACTGATGCCCCTGTATGGCAGCAAAGTCCTTCTGGTATCAAAATAAAGGTCTTGTCAAAAGGAATACACATCGATATGTGAAATATGAAAGCCCAAGCACTACAACCCTTCAAAAGGTGTGGCCAAGAGGTTAAGTTTAAGTGGATAAACAAAGAGAAAGACCCAAAACTAAATACAACCACATCTCCACTTCATACTTCCTTTTCAACATCAATTCAACTACATCATGGCATAAAAATAATTATTCAAAATCTAAGTTTCACTTGAGTTTCATGTTCTTGTGAGGTCATTGTATGCATTTACTACAACATTAAATTTTGAACATTTTGAATCATATATAAATGTGATGAGTTATGCTGGAAATATCAATTTCTTCTTTTTTTTTTTTCCATTTCTATGATAGATTGAATATCAAATATTAATACCACTTAGTTTCATTGCAATTAAGAAAAATGTATTTAAGTGACTTTCTAAACATACTACACTGAGTACACTGACAATTTGAAATATTCTGTTGTTACATAAATCATTGCAAAAAATTCATTCAATTTGCTGTTCTTTAAATGCGAACTTCACATTTTTCTCTCTGTGAAATAGATTCATTTTGCACCAGTAATCATTCTGTCAGCCATTCAAATTGATTTTTTGATTTAAAACTCTTGATTTCCATCGGCCTGACAAATAAGAAAAATGATCTTAGGTCTCCCAGTCTGATATCATCAACAATACATAAAAGTCTATTCAGTATAAACATGTTGACTGCTCAATTACACATCTGGACCAATAAACATACCGAGACAAATGTTTAAAATCCTTCCTTTTCAACACATACACTAGTTCTTGTAATATGATAACATATCAATTTAAAGTAAAATGTTATGTAGAGTGTAGTTCTAAAGAGGTTTCTGGTGTGGGTGTGTGTTTGAGCGGGGAGGGGGGGGGGGGGGGGGGGGGGGGGGGAACCAGGAGTCAGAACTCTACCAAATATTTGATAAAATATTGATTTGTAACTAATCTGTCGATATTTGATAAAACCTTTATTAATGTAACTATTCTGCTATTATTTGATAAAAACATTCATTTGTAACTATTATAATTATGTCTCAGGAGTAAGATATCGTAATATTGGACCATGCACTCATACATCGGATCTAGAAATGGGGTGTTTGGGTGAACCCCCCCCCCCTCCCCCAACAACAACAACCCCTCTGAAAAATTTTCTGGATCTATGCATGCAATTTTCCTCTGGGGAAAGCCAAGGTCAGCAGTACACTATACTGCTCAGAAAGTACTTAGATACACTGCTATACTCAGAAAGTACTTAGATACACTGCTATACTCAGAAAGTACTTAGATACACTGCTCTACTCAGAAAGTACTTATACACTGCTATACTCAGAAAGTACTTAGATACACTGCTATACTCAGAAAGTACTTAGATACACTGCTATACTCAGAAAGTACTTAGATACACTGCTCTACTCAGAAAGTACTTAGATACACTGCTATACTCAGAAAGTACTTAGATACACTTCTCTACTCAAAAAGTACTTAGATACACTTCTCTACTCAGAAAGTACTTAGATACACTGCTCTACTCAGAAAGTACTTAGATATACTGCTATACTCAGAAAGTACTTATACACTGCTATACTCAGAAAGTACTTATACACTGCTATACTCAGAAAGTACTTAGATACACTGCTATACTCAGAAAGTACTTAGATACACTGCTATACTCAGAAAGTACTTAGATACACTGCTCTACTCAGAAAGTACTTAGATACACTGCTCTACTCAAAAAGTACTTAGATACACTTCTCTACTCAGAAAGTACTTAGATACACTGCTCTACTCAGAAAGTACTTAGATATAATGCTATACTCAGAAAGTACTTATACACTGCTATACTCAGAAAGTACTTATACACTGCTATACTCAGAAAGTGTTTAGATCTGTACCAGCGATAGACTGACTCTCAAAAAGACCTGAAGTTTGCTTAAAATTTGAAAAAGTTATGACAATGACCTTGCATGACAATACTGAACTTGACCTTTGTAAAAATGACCTTTGCCTCTAATACATTTTAGGAGTAAAGGTCTAGGTTCAATGTTTGTATCATGCCCGGTAACTATGGAAGCATACGGTCATTTGTGCAATTGACACCTTTACTCCATTATATAACATTAATTTTATATTGTATTCTATAGGGTTTTATGTGCAGTTTAAACTTTATCTATTTTCAATGACCGAATTACATTCAAGTTCTACAACTCATTGGCATTAAGTGGTCATTGATTCGAGAGGATCAAGCGTGAGTACCCCGGAGGAAACCCACGGGTCCGAGTATAATACCTCCCACATACAACCACTGCCGATCCCGAACATCTACTTCAAGTCACTGCATGCCGTAAGAAGCGAGTGTGTTAATCACTCCACTACCCGGGCACCCAAGGTGTTCAAGGGCCAGTGCTTTTATTAAGAAAATTAATGACATTGAAACTGCATGTACAGATTTCTTACAGACATTGGTTGATGTGCACATTATTGACGGTTAATTTATCCTCCAACATATGACCTGGTCTTGAATTTCCATCTGTTTGATTGCAAGTTTAAATAACTACTCGGTCCGAATCCTCTTATTAATTATCATGATTTAGCAAATTTGGCATGAATCCCTACTCAACACTGTAGACTCCTAACATTTTCTGAAGCGACAGGGAGGAATCTGCTCTGTAAACAATGACTTGGAATGAACACAGCAATGAACTGCCATATCTAACTACGGGCCAGTCTCATATGGCACCTAAACCTAACATTGATTTTGTTTGACGTCTTTTTTTTTCAATTCACTGTTCCAGCTAATATTTTGCTCCATTAATGATGAGGATAATATTATGGATTGATTGGATGTATTGTTCTATTGTTCGCAGACGAAACTCAACCATCAGATCATCTGTGGCTGCTGAGTTCTAAACCTCATGACTTAATTATTAATTATAGCTAATAAATTAATATCTCATTTGGGTCAAGCTCTATTCTGCACTCCTGGAAACAGCTTGAAGTTTAGTGCCCCATTTCATTTTTTATACAATTTAGGAGTATAATTGATATATATATATATATATATATAAATAAAGGTTGATCTTGTGAATTGTCAACAGTATCAATCCACATCTTAACGGGACCAAAAATAAAAATTGCTAAGTTTCCGCAACTCTAAATCATTATATCCTCTTCCCTACAATTTTGCAGATGCCTTGTGGTTAGGGCACTGGGATTGATCCTAGCTAGTCTAGGTCACCGACACGTTTGTCAATGTAGTGCTCTACGAGTGGGAAGTCAAACGGTTTGCGAGACCTAGACTAGGATTGATACTGGTCTCGTATGGTCTCTAAAAATGGAGGTCCCGTGTCACAGCAAGCATTGGTACAATAAATTACCCTTTCACAGCTATGACCCTGAGATGGAGGTTCCATGTCACAGCAGACACAATAAATGACCCTCTCACAGCTACGACCCTGAGCGCCAAGTATACGTCAAAATGAGCGGAACGTCAACTAAAGCTGGTGACATTGATGTCTCTGTCACCGTGTGAAAAATAACCTCAAAAACGGGTTAAACAATGAAAAAAGAACTCCTTATGTTAGTATGTGTTAATATAACCTAAATACCGGATAAACAATGAAAAAAGAACTCCTTATGTTAGTATGTGTTAATATAACCTAAATACTGGATAAACAATGAAAAAAGAACTCCTTATGTTAGTATGTGTTGATATAACCTAAATACCAGATAAACAATGAAAAAAGAACTCCTTATGTTAGTATGTGTTAATATAACCTAAATACCGGATAAACAATGAAAAAAGAACCCCTTATGTTAGTATGTGTTAATATAACCTAAATACTGGATAAACAATTAAAAAAGAACTCCTTATGTTTAGTACAGTACACGACACGAGTTTTATACACCCCACCGTGGAAAGACCACGGTGGAAAATCCACGGAGATACACCGTGTCCTCCGTGTTCCACGGTGTGTGTTATTTGCGAATACACACAGCTGCTAAGAGCTTTGTTCTGGCCTTGCGGGAGATGTGAAAATGTGCCGCAGGCCAAATAATCAAGATAAGGGTGGAATTTTAAGAAAAAGAAAAAATGTCAATAATTTCCCCCCTGATACTTATATTGTTTTTCAGCATATTGAACCGATTCCAACGATACCAAACACTATATATTATGTTTTTAAGAAAACCTGGTTTTGAATTTTTTTCTTTTATCTTCTTTCTTCATTAAAATATTCTTAAATTCTATGTTTAAATAATGCGTACTTGCAGGCAATTCCTGTTTTGAATGCGAATTAGTATATTCAGTACATGAAAAACATACATGTACAACATGTGATAGGGATGTTTAATAATTACAGATGTGCTCTCTCTCTCTCTCTCTCTCTCTGACAAATGCGCTGTTTAACATAATTACCTCCATCATATTGTGTTGATATGCATCTTGACAAATATAACTTGATCCAATATAGAAATTAGAGCATTGTCGATGATTAACAAATTGGAATTAATTTATTACGTAATTAATAGAAGCAAAAATACAAACCATCGAATGATTTATTTTTAAAATCCCGAGTTAATTACATTTGACCGAGACTTATGTTCGATGTACTTTGATAGAGGTTTTCATTAAAAAAAAAATGTTCATCGGGAGTGTCTGGATAATGCAATGATTTTTGTATAATAAGTATATACCATGCAAATTCCTAGGGTCTTGTCACAGTATAACTAAATTACGGTTAACTAGTTTGGGTTTTGACTTCTCATGAAAAGTGTGAAATATATTGGGTCGGCGCGATATCAGTTCTAGTCTAAGATCACGGGTATCTTGCGCCGACCCAATATATTTCACACTTTCCGCAAGAAGCTAAGCACTTCTGTTGATTTCAAATACACGGATTAGCTGACCCCCATTGTTCTACTGAGGCGAAAACCCCTTCGAATTTGCAAGGAATGTATAAGTTATACACAGGTCATTGTTATAGTCATACATCATAGTACCACTAACCCGACAAACATTTTTTTTTATTTTGAATAAGTTATTGAATGACGAAGTATGACCAAACTGCAGATTGGACTTTATAGAGCCCCGTGCTAACATTACTTATATTTTTCAATGTATCAGGAGGGGTATGTTGCCGGTTAAGTTGTGTAAATTTCTTGATAAGCAATAATATAACAACAAAAATGGTGCTTAAATTGTCCGATTACGAAAACCTTTCAAGTTTTCAAAGTACACCCTCTCTGATTCTACGTGCTTGTAATCAATATTTAAGGATGTAAATCCTCGGTGTCAAATGCAACTAGTTCATGAAAAAAAAAAAACTAATATACATGTATATAAACAGAAATGACTTAACGATTATTTGCTTTTGTTCATATACACTATCGATTATTAAAATCTTTAATTTAATCTTTAGATGCATTAGATAATGAGAGAGAGAGAGCATTGGTAATCATTGATTATAATATTCATGAATGTATGCAGATACGGGAAGTTTAATACGTTCAGTATAAATCTTGAAAGTACAATTTCTTTCTGATTAATTATCCATCCCCTTTCATTCTGATATTTTTTTTATTTCCCATTTTGTTTTCTTTCAATGTTAAATTTTTTGGCTGGTCCGGGTTAGGACTAATGAATGAGTCCCCCCCCCACCTCCTCTTCTAAAACGATGTTACGTGCTTAGCTGTCTATCTCTCTCTCAGTCAAAAATGAAATAAATACATGCTATAAATACTGTAACATCATTGGATTTACTGGATAATTCTTCGATTGCACCTTCATAATACATGTTAATGCAAGCGGACTATCTAGGCTTTTTTTTCCATCTTCGCAAGCCGAGATTATTTGTCCACGAAGGCACAGTTGACTCAAAACCCATTGATAGCGGAGATTAGATGAATTTTACCCCCGTATTATGTAATAACTGACCAAAACCTAGTACGTTTGTTTTACAACTGTCATTCAGAAGAACGCGCAAGTTATTGAGTTACTGAATAAACGAGAAAACGTCTGCATTTTTATTTCAATCGTTGTCAACTCTTTACTTTGTGATATTTCAAGACTACATGTACTCAATTCAATTTATTGAATCTCATCACCATTATGCAATGGTATACAAAAATATAAGACAAAAAGCTGTTATATATACATTTAGTAAATAATACATGCGTGTAATAAAGTATTTATCAAGTTAGAAAAAAAAACCCTAAAAAAACTGTTTTATTATTAATGTGAAGTATGGGTATTCTAGGTAGGGGAGCACATTTTATTTTATTATTTTCTTAATGAAAGTACGGAGTTTTCTAAAGGTTTGTTTAAAAGTAAAGATATTTTTAATATTTATTTGTTTAGGTGATAAAAATTTGATTCTTTGCTCACATTGCTTCACAGTTGAGTACATAATGAAATTCATATCCAATGTAAACATATACATGTATATAGCTGACCTTAATCACCTATTCCTAATTACAATGAAAAATTTACGTAAAAATAAACCATTGCTTATGGTACACATTTCTTTGAACTGCTGTTTATCAAATTGAAATTACTGGCATGTGATTGTCGTTGTTCATGACCCTTCTTTTATTTGGTGAAATTGTGCTGCACGTGCTGTGAAACAATGTACCGACGAGTGGTAGGAATAACACAGGCGTTTATATACAGGATGTCGAGAATTTGGGCGTTTCATAAAAAGGTGTGAACGTCTGCAGGGAAGTCTACATACGGATATGTATCGAAAACACCAACGTATCATTAAACAACAATTACAAGAATTGAATGATTTATAGCTAATTTCTAAATAAGTAATGGGGTGGGGGCATGCAAGCTAGCCAAGCAAAAAGGTTTTTTGGGTGAATCATTTCGGAAATTATTTCTTTGTTTTATCACACGGAGGTACACGGTGGCATCGACGGAGGTACAGGCGACATCCACGGAGATGCGCGGTGGCATCCACGGAGATCCTCCGTGGACTTCAATGTCTAGCTCGCGCGGAAAAATAGGATTTCAAAGGTGCCGACAATTTTAAAGGTCCACCGTGTTTGGGGTAAATTTGTTCCACCGCGTTGCATGGAACACGCATAAAACTTGTGTCGTGTGCTGTATGTGTTAATATAACCTAAATACCGGATAAACAATGAAAAAAGAACTCTTTATGTTTAGTATGTGTTAATATAACCTAAAAAAAATTGTGATCAGAATGTTCTTTTGTGTACTCTGAAAATGGAGAGAAAAAAAATGGGGGGAAAGTAAAACTAATTATTTTCAACCTACATTGAAATCCATCACTTTACAAATATGTTTTAAGATTTTGATTCTTTCCTAAAGCAGAAAAATCTAATGGGTTTTCTTTTTAATATTATGATGTAATTAATTTCTAGTGTTCACAATCTTAAAAACTTCTACCTACAGCTGCTGATGGTTCAATAAGAGGGAAGAATTCTGGAAGGGACGCAACACAAAAACAAACAAATAAACCTTAATTTCAGCCTCATTTAATAACTGTTCCAGCTCATGATCACTAACCTGGAAATCTTACATTCGTTGAAAACTGCCTACTCTGTGCTCATAATCATAAATCTTCATCGAAAATAGAAAAGAGAAGTATTTTATGTTGCTATTATAAATCTATCCTAATTGTAAGAAAACATGACCATTAAGCAGCATTACACAAAACTGCTAAGTCATCCCTGGCTATGAATTATCCCAAAGTTTCCCAAGAATACTTCTGCTTGTACAAATCGACAATTACTCCAATCATTTTGCCATAAACTAAGAAAATCAAGTTTTTCTTTTCTCATGCAAACCGGTTCAGCCACTGCGAGCCCCTATCTGCCATTAAGGTATTTCCAGACAGTTAATTTTTACAGTTTCCTAGGAAATAATCTCATTGGTTCCTTACCACAGTCACAGTATGAACTGTTCATTCGGGCTGAAGTTAAAAAAAAAGTGTTTTATGCTTTAGGATAGTGAGTCAGGGTGGGACAATCAATACTTATCATGCTTTGTGTGTCTTAAATAATGTCGTATCAGCGCCCAGAATAAAATGATATACTGACGAATTACCCATCAAGCGATAAACGAAATATCATCAATTTGCTTCCAAAATAAATTATTAATTAAAAAAAGTTGGAGATATCAATACCAGCCTGGAAATTTTCTCTCTCTCTTTTATACAAACAATCTAGTCGGTTCATTAATTTTTTTTAATCGAACCTAACTTCTAATTAAAACATCTTTGACGCTATGATTTATATATTTGTATATATACACACCAAAATATTCCTCTCCTTCGTAAACGTCAAGGCTGAGTTTTGGGTACAGTTCTAACAGAATTTCCCCCACAGCATAATGTGTAGGCGAGTCCAGTAGATACAGTAGATGGAACGGACTTTCCCCCACCCCACCCCTTTTGTTGATATCCCAGCATACTTCATGAGGGAGCACTTTGTTGAAATAATCCTCCTTGAAGTCACTTAATAATTGTTCATCTGTTCGTGTTTCCCACACAGTCGAACCCTGCAAAAAGCATGTGTAATATAATCAACATTGTATAAATATTATATTTCTTTGTTAAGCATTGCTGACTCAAAGGTGAATTCAATATGATGTCATGTAAAGTTCTATTTTACAAATGAATAAATTTTTATGAAACATTGCTAATTCTGACAAACATTTTGTCTCCCCCATGTGTACAGTCACAAGCTATCCCATTAGGTCTGGCGCAATCGGAACATAACTCATGTGTACAGTCACAAACTATTCCATTAGGTCTGGCGCAATCGGAACATAACTCATGTGTACAGTCACAAACTATTCCATTAGGTCTGGCGCAATCGGAACATAACTCACGTGTACAGTCACAAACTATTCCATTAGGTCTGGCGCAATCGGAACATAACTCATGTGTACAGTCACATTTAAACTATCACATTAGGTCTGGCGCTATTGGAACATAACTCATGTGTACAGTCACAAACTATCCCATTAGGTCTGGCGCAATCGGAACATAACTCATGTGTACAGTCACAAACTATCCCATTAGGTCTGGTGCAATTGGAACATAACTCACGTGTACAGTCACAAACTATTCCATTAGGTCTGGCGCAATCGGAACATAACTCATGTGTACAGTCACATTTAAACTATCACATTAGGTCTGGCGCTATTGGAACATAACTCATGTGTACAGTCACAAACTATCCCATTAGGTCTGGCGCAATCGGAACATAACTCATGTGTACAGTCACAAACTATCCCATTAGGTCTGGCGCAATCGGAACATAACCCCGCCTCTTCCGTCAAGTCGAGGTTATCACACTTTCTCACACCTTTCCGTCACATGGTTTTTCCGAGCTTGCCAAAAATACTTGAGAAATTGTGATATGTGGGGAGTACTGTTTTTCACGACTTGATGAAAAAGGTCCAGCAATGTTCCGACTGGCTCCAGTGAAAACGTACACTTGTGCATATGTAAGCTGATTTCCTCCATGGCATCCAATTTTAACCTCGCTTATATCATATATTTTCAGAATGGACCTCAGGGCCCACACAATGACTTACAGGGGGACCTCAGGGCCCACACAATGACTTACAGGGGGACCTCAGGACCCACACAATGACTTACAGGGGGACCTCAGGACCCACACAATGACTTACAGGGGGACCTCAGGACCCACACAATGACTTACAGGGGGACCTCAGGGCCCACACAATGACTTACAGGGGGTTTGCTTGTCAGTATTCTCACAAGTCATTATCAAATACTATAATGTAATCATAACGATTATGTAATTGAATTTGATCCGATTCATCTGCCATTGATATTTAGCAACCAACCACCATTTCAAACACAGACAAAAAGTAGACCCTTAAATCTATAAAACTATTTTCCTAAGTAGCTACTATGAATATATATCCTATGATTTCTTATTACTTGATATCATTCAAATCAAAGCTGACTAACGTACATGGTATCAATTATGACCATGTATTCGACCTCGGACACACTTCATGAATGCATAAATTATTTCCATCCAAGAAGTTCTTAATCAGTTATTGTTAATAAATATTGATATCAGGTTCCTAATGATAAATTGATTTGTTGTCATAGAAATTGATCTTCACAGCCTAATAAAACCAGAGACCATTTCTTTTGGTTATAAATAATAAGAAGTGGGTTAATGTTTTTTTAAGCTTTTCCATGATTTGATCAACTAAGTGAAACACTCTGATTATACAGCATCAATGAGAGAGAGAGAGAGAGAGAGAGAGAGAGAGAGAGAGAGAGAGAGAGAGAGAAAGTGAGAGAGAGATAGAGAGAGAAAGTGAGAGAGAGAGAGAGAAAGTGAGAAAGTGAGAGAGAGAGAGAAAGTGAGTGAGAGATTGAGAGAGAGAAAGAGAGAGAGAAAGAGACAAATATCACAAATTCCTGTTACATTTTCAATTATATAAGAGATATTATTTTTCACCCCTTCTGATGACCCCTAGTTTTATTTCACGATTGATTGACTATATATTGTTTAACGTCCCTCTCGAGAATATTTCCCTCATATGGAGACGTCACCACTGCCAGTGAAGGGCTGCAAAATTTAGGCCTATGCTCGGTGCTTATGGCCTTTGAGCAGGGAGAGATCTTTATCGTGCCACACCTGCTAAGACACAGGGCCTCTGTTTTTAAAAAAAAAAATGGTTTCATCCGAAGGATCGCCCCATTTATTCGCCTCTTTAAACGACAAGCAAGCGGTACTGACTACCGAGGACCTATTCTAACCCTGATCCCCACGAGACTTTTATTTCAAGAATTAATTTTACATATACCCTTGATCAGCTATGTGTTGTATATTGTTAAATTTACCATTTGCAGCAGACTAACGCACTAGTGTGACATTTCACCGATATGCCATTATCATCAGTGAACCAGCTGACAGATTCTATGCTTTCACAAAGAACAGTGGAACGATTCCAAAACTACTTCTTGACCCTTCAATATGTTCCAAGGGCGAGCCTTCAGCTCATTTGTCATGTCTGTATTTATAAGTGATTACATATGCTGTTTATTTTATTAAGACTATTCTTTCAAGACTTTCATCACAGATTATAACAATCACCAGACTCCAAATCAACAAAGGGGAAAAATTTTCTCTTTAAAGAGAGGGAACAAATTTTCTTGATAGTTTTTTTTCTTCTCCCTTCAAATCTATCCAAACATGGCTAATCTGTGTTAAACCCATTATTTTCAAACAAATTTCATCTGAATGATTTGAGAGTAAACAGTTTTATCGTGAAGGAGTTGGTGTGTCAACACGATTTCCCCTGGAGGGTTTAACAGACCAGGTCCTCGCTGGTGACAGAGGAATCGGGGCAGTCGAGTGCACAGGGTGTACACACCAAGCCCCAAAACACTGATGTCACCGACGTGTAAATATACTATAGCAGAACAATTCCAGCCGATAGTTTACATTTCTATTAAATGTCAAATATACATATAAAATTCAATCCATTTATAATCAGCCTGATAATAATGTACGTATATTAAAACACTTTCTAAAAAAATAAACAATTTCATATTATCATTCATTCTGATTTATTATTATAACTCCATTTGGTGGTTGAAATTAAAAATGTCCTTTCAGAGATCGGACACTGTCCAAAACAGAAAGGATGTAGAAGAATGCACTAGTACCACACAGTAGCAGTTACCGTTGGTCAAGATTAACGAGCGACATCGAGGGTATGGGGGAGGTAATTAATGAGCGACATCGAGGGTAGGGGCGAGGTAATTACACAACTTTAATGAGCGACATCGAGGGTAGGGGCTAGGTAATTAAACAACATTAATGAGCGACATCGAGGGTAGGGGGAGGTAATTAATGAGCGATATCGAGGGTAGGGGGAGGTAATTAATGAGCGACATCGAGGGTAGGGGGAGGTAATTAATGAGCGACATCGAGGGTAGGGGGAGGTAATTAATGAGCGACATCGAGGGTAGGGGGAGGTAATTAATGAGCGACATCGAGGGTAGGGGGAGGTAATTACACAACATCTTAGATTTTGTGCTCCTCCTGTTAAACGCTAAAAACTTTGAAGATGGAAAAATTATCATAATTCCAAAATTGATATAGAAGACGGTAATGATCAATGCTACAATCCTCATAGAAATCAACGTGAAAATTGAGATGAGTTGGACAAGTCAGATGTGGTGTGTGATATCATATTCATAAAGAAATTTTACATTGGGATTGATGAAAATTTGATATCACCTTGAAGCAAGCAACAGTGAGTGAGAAAATGGCTGCTACTGGTGAGAGTTAGAGGGTGGAATGTTGATGGAGTTGTATAACCTATCTTAAATGTAACAACTCAGGATATCAATTAAATGAAATATATGATGCAGTACAGTGTTTATGTACAAGAGATGTTGCAATATTCATTTGCATGCAGCCTCTTTGATTGTCCAGACACTGGGAATTTCAAAACGGAAAAATGTTTCTGGAATATGAAGTCCATCATTAAAGAAAACTTTGAAAATTGCAGTTTTAAGTGCAAATCACCATGTCAGAGCTTATCAAACTGTCATTATAGTGCTACTTATTGTGTCACAAGATTTTTTTCAGTAAATAATGTTAGTTTCAACCCATTGATAAGTAGTGGTCAGCCGGGTTCGATCACCGGTGGCCAGTTAGCTCAGTTGGTAAAGCACCTGACTAGAGATTCAGGGGGCCCGGGTTCGAATTCCAGTCTGGTCCATTGCATGTTCTCCCTTCCTATTACAGATAATTCATTTCTGGCCATGCAAAGCAGTTCATGGAGAGTTTTCACCAAATTAACAGTCCACCATGCAACCACCACGAGGCATCCAATGGTATGACTGTACCTCTAGTAATGGGGGACACTCTTCCATAAAATGTCGGACAATCGCTTCATGAAAAATACACACATTTCTGTCTATATACTGCACACAGATGCATGCATTTTTCATCATTTATCAATGACAGCCATACACAAGATGTCGACTGCTGGTAAAATAATTATGTCCCACCTGTAATTTTCTGAATTTAAAATGATTTAGCTTAACAGTGCGATACTGTGTATTGATAGAAGCTTAGAGCAAAAACCTGTGTGTGATGGTTATATAGCGAAAATCTGTATGTGTCAATTCTTAAATGCATATTGGAAAATTTTGCTCATAAAATTGGGAAAATGGGTGACATTTTTGTCATTGGAAATGGGTCTGATATTCGATCTAACTTTGGGGGGAGAGACGGGCCTGTCCTCACTTTGACCACAGAGGAAGAGTTCCACCTTGAATAATCCGAAAACTATGACTTGACGAGACAGAACGGTCCCTGGCATTCAACACACAGAGACAGATGGAGAACAGTATCCCTCTACTCCTGATCATGGGGAGGTGGGATAAATAATATTTTTAACTGAAGTCAACAATAATCTGACCTATCTACGTTTTAAACACACTTTAAAAAATGGATTCCAAACAGCAAAATCAAAGGAAATTTTTTCGACTGCCATCAGGCCACTGGGGTATAATAGAAAAATCAATATGAAATCAATGCAATTTCTGAACAGGTCCTTTAACATTCATGATAAACTTAGTAATCAGCCACAAAGAATTAATTCTAGCAAAAGCACCAAAAAAGTCAGATCTTTTCAAACAAACTCAAGGACACTTAATTCAAAAGCAATTTGATTTCATTACAGCTCCTCTGGCAGAACTTTATTAAAAGCACATTAGCATCATTTTTCTAACATAATGGCTGGTTGCGTCACATACTGCCACTTTCGCAAACCCTTCACTCATTTTGTCCTGCTTTTATTGACACTAGGACATTTGTAATTCCAGCACTCAAACACCAGTTCCAACTGATGACGTAAATACTTAGTTAATTATAGATCTATGCTCCATTAAACAAAGCCCAATTTACAGACACCATGTCCATAACGAGTAACTGTGCTAGAAGTTTTATGTATTTAAAAAAAACATATACATGTAATTGTATAAGGGCAATGTTTGCAATCATGGGACATTAAATGATTCTTGAGCCAGAGTGACTCCAACTCTTTTAAGGGTTGATCACAAAGATCAGTTCCGGTTACACTGAAACATTGCATAAATGTAAATAGAGGAATGTAATGATTGCAATTAACAGGCAATTATAACGGCAGTTAAAGTTCCTAATTCTGAAACAAAAGCTTAATTAACACTGACTAAAGCAACAATCACTCTACCATAACGTTAAGTTTCCTCACTATTTTTTTTTATATAGCTGGTAGACTGTCAAGCTCTCTGGGAATTTTTTAAGTCCATCCTAATTTTTTTCCCAAAGAGCTACTGTCCTGCAGCTATATTTTTATCAGATGTAAAATGACAACACAATACGATAAAGGAAAGGCGAAGAAAACCGTAGGGGTTGAAATGCATTTCCAACTTCCATAAATGGCCTCTATTCCATTAAGTGAATTTGAATAAAACTGAAATGAATACACAAGTTTTTGAAATAAGAGCTCTTCTGTGTAGAAGGTGCATTTCGTGTTACCCTGAATGGCTATTGTGGGACAGAGTGAACCTACAGTCAGTGAGGAAGATAAAAAATATGAAAAGCAGAGCTCTCCTGATTAGAGACGTAAATGTAGGAAATACAAAATACTATATCCAAAAGAAAAAAAATTAATAAAATGACAACATAGAAACCAACGTTGTATTTGCAAGTAATAATATCCTTCAAATATGTATTGTGTATATAGTATGTACGCGAGCAACGAAATAATGTATGATATGATAAAAATTTCATTTGTTTATTTACTCCCTGAATACGTACACATTATACCCAGTCGATTCTAGGCGATGAATCTACCTATACTGTGTACATTTGTTTATTTACTCCCTGAATACGTACACATTATACCCAGTCGATTCTAGGCGATGAATCTACCTATACTGTGTACATTTGTTTATTTACTCCCTGAATACGTACACATTATACTCAGTCGATTCTAGGCGATGATCTACCTATACTGTGTACATTTGTTTATTTACTCCCTGAATACGTACACATTATACTCAGTCGATTCTAGGCGATGATCTACCTATACTGTGTACATTTGTTTATTTACTCCCTGAATACGTACACATTATACCCAGTCGATTCTAGGCGATGATCTACCTATACTGTGTACATTTGTTTATTTACTCCCTGAATACGTACACATTATACTCAGTCGATTCTAGGCGATGATCTACCTATACTGTGTACATTTGTTTATTTACTCCCTGAATACGTACACATTATACTCAGTCGATTCTAGGCGATGATCTACCTATACTGTGTACATTCACTCACTCATCCCACACGCAATTATATTGCGTAGCTTCGAATTTACTAATTAATAGAACAGTACTCTTTATTCGTAAATTCGAACCCAAGCAATATAATTGCCTGTGATTTATCCCACTCTGCGTGTAAACATATTTTGTTTTGTGACTTACTATGTACAAGAATTCTTTAAAGGGTTATAACTTAGAAGCATCTCGAAACTTTCGTAATGGGCAAGTCAGTGAGTATGTGTATTTCAAATATGACATATGAGTAAAGTGTTTAAGATTACTTGCATCATGATATATAAATATATAATAATATATATATATATTATAAAATGTAGAATATATGCAGTTATTACCGTAAACTTTGCTTGCATTCTGCATTGCCATTTTATGTAATCCAACTTGGATATCATAGCACCATTTCCATCATTGTACAAGTACGGCAGAATCTCAGTTTTTGCAATCTTTCTAACTGCTGCCTCACCCCCCGTTTTATACGCCTCAATCAACTTCCCTCCACCGGCGAAATCGACAAACTTGTACATTGGGTTTGTTGCAATTTCCTTGTTCTGCTGTTTCCATGCCGAATCCGGGTCGGCCTCTTTATGACCACACTTGTTTCCCATATTCCACTATGTCAGAAACCACAATCAAGCCAAGGGAAAGCTGTCATTTACAACAAACACCGACAGTGAAAACGCATAGCCCACTTAGCCGTTTCCAGCTTTAAAACACTGTGGGGTCATAATGTAATCCCGATTAGAAAAATCTGGTTTGATATTGTTCTTTCACATCTTAGAGGCATAAGCTAACTCCTTTTAATAGTGGTTTAAAGAAATACATAACTCCAAGAAAAAATATACCATTAAAGGTTAAAATAAGAGCACATCTTAATATTGAACTCGGGTATATATATTTTTTCACTTGTTAATCCAATTGGATAATGGTAATCTCCCTCTGCTCCTCACCTACATGGTGAGCACCTGAAAAATAAAAGCAGTTGAAGAGGGATCAATTAAATGCCAACTTGTGGTAACCAGAACCAATATCACGGGCAGAGTCTGAATGCATTTCAAAACAATGGCTTAAATCAATCGCACAAGCACTCTCAAATTTTTTTGACTTTTTCAGATTATGGAATTAAAGGAACTGAGACAAGCCAATGAATATCATAAAGGTGGTTTTTTTTTTTTTCCTTTGTCAAAACAATCAGCAAAACCTGGGCTTTCTGTTGCGACGGGAAACATAAAACACATGTATGAGCACTAAAGAAAACATGGCTGTTATTTAATCAATCATATACAGCTTTCCACAATGTATGATGATAAATTTCTATAATGCTGAATATTCCTTACATTCTTTACTTGTAAGAGTTATAATTAACCTGGTTCTTGATAATGAGTGCTAACCTGTTTCTCGATTGTACCTTAACAGGCAAGCTTGTGCATTTTGACAGCCAACTCGTGCCAATATTCAACATGCAATATAAGTTCAATAACTAAACCATATTATGTATAATCTATCTTTACTCAATCCCTAAATTTATGATGTTACATATGTTAGAATCTCCAGAATCTTTAGCTGATTTAAATACAATATAAATGACCCCCTAGCGAAAACATCTGTGCATCAAAGGACCCCATTGGAAATAAGCTTTCGATCTTTCACGGATTATCCTTCGTATTTATGTGTGTGTGTTTGTATGTATCTATATATACCGAATAAACATTTATTTACAGTTAATTCTTTTGATTTAAAAAAAGAAAAAAAGAAACAAGACACAGGTTGGTCAACTTGTACAAACTTAAATAAATGTACAGTGAGTGTTTTTTTATTTTTATTTTAGTTTGTCCCTGGCAGGCAGAAATTCAATACGAAAACAACCCGAAAGGAATTGCTTTTTCTATCTGACAACATTATTTACTTTTAGAAATGTTATTTTTAAAATCATAACATAACATGTAAATATATGTACATAGATATGAATTAATATACATGAAAGGTGAAGATAAGGAACAGTGATCAATCTCATAAATCCCAATACAATACAAAATAGATAGTTAGGTATATATAATGTAAAACACATTTACTCTCCATAATTAGAATTTAAGTAGTGAGCTCTCGAACTCTTTAATTTAATGAATCACTTAGAATCATAAATTTTGAATCTGCTGCTTTTATAATTAATGATCCGGGGCAGCTTTCTAGTTGTACATTTCGCAAAAACTGCCACAAAAACATAGATTTTCAAAATCTAGAAATGCACACCAGGTCGTGTAAAACAAACAAACCATGGTAAACATTAAATTTTAAATAAATATCACTACAAGTGTACATGCTATTTGCGAAAGACACAAAATAAAAGAAAGGTCAAAAATAGCATCTTCTACCTAACTTTTAGCATATAGATTTACAGTTACCATGGAAGATATAAACATTTTTATTATTTGAAGGAAAAAAAAACGTCTTGAAGTTTTCAAAAAACAATATATAATATATCAATTAAAAAATCCACTTGTACAAAATCTGGAGATTACTGCCTAGAAATACACGGATACCTACCTTCACGCTAATAAACTCCTTTCTCGCGTGTACTACTACCAGTAACAACATAAAATCCAAGTATAGCGAACTGTCACGTGATATTTCGCGCAGCGGAAATTCAAAAACACCGCATGGAATCGACTTCCTGTTGGTATGCTTGTTGTGGTAGCGGCATTGATACGTTGAATTAAGCATTGATTTGGTTAAATTGGTTTTGGATATATATCTGGTAATTCATTGATATGCATTCCTAGACATATGAAATGCATTATCATATGCTAATGCAACCGATATATATTACAAAGAATGTTTTTAAATATGTTTGGAAAACGAAAGTAGGTTTACATTATAAGACAATATGTGAACTAAAAAGATTTTGTAGAATGTTCAGGTGCTCACTGAAGTTAGCAGTGACATGACTATAATTATTATGCATTATCATATGCTAATGCAACTGATATATATATATATATATATATATATATATATATATATATATATATATATATACACAAAGAATGTTTTAAAATATGTTTGGAACACGAAAGTAGGTTTGTGCATGAGACAATATGTGAACTAAAATGATTTTGTAGAATGTTCAGGTGCTGAAGTTTGCAATGACATGACTATAATTATGGTGTGTCTCCTTCACTTGTCATGTCATCTATCATCTCCTCTCTAAGTGTATCTCTTTTTTTCCATATTTGTCCTTTGATGGAACTCTTCATTTGTGATCTTCTTGGACACATTCAAGATCTACCTAAATAGTTTGCAATGAGTGGATTCAAATTAATTGTCACTCTTTTTCTTGCTCCAAGTTTCACACCATAATGTAAGCATAGAGATGACAATGGTGCTAGTACAGCTGGACTTATGTCTTCACAAAGAAGTTTGATAAGTTTTGTATTCTTTGTTTGCCTCTAGCTTTTTCTAGTCAAACTTTTAATGTGTTCATCACATCATTCAGAACAATATTCCTCTTAGATATGTCTACAAGAACTCTCCTCAATTCTTATTATACCCCCCGAACGAAGTTCTGGGGGGTATATAGGAATCACTCTGTCCGTCTGTCTGTCTGTCTGTGCAGATTCGTGTCCGGGCCATAACTTCTTTGTTCTTTGACTTAGGCATACCATATTTGGCACACAGGTAGATCACCATGAGACGATGTGTCAAGTACCTTCATGACCTCTATATGACCTTGACCCTTGACCTCAAGGTCAAAATTAAAGGTTTTTTACAATGGATTCGTGTCCGGGCCATAACTTCTTTGTTCTTTGACATAGGCATACCATATTTGACACATGAGTGTATCACCAGGAGACGATGTGTCATGTACCTTCATGACCTCCATATGACCTTGACCTCAAGGTCAAAATTAAAGGTTTTTACAATGGATTCATGTATGGGCCATGACTTCTTTGTTCTTTGACATAGGCATATCATATTTGACACATGAGTGTATCACCATGAGACGATGTGTCGAGTACCTTCATGACCTGTATATGACCTTGAACTTTGACCTCAAGGTCAAAATTGATTATAGGGTTTTGACATAGTCATACCATAAGACATGGGTGTATCACCATGAGACATGTACATTCATGACCTCTTTATGACCTTGACCTTTGATCTCAAGGTCAAAATTATAGGTTTATGCCATGGATTTGTGTTTGGACTATATCTTCCATTTTCTTCTACAAATGCATACCATATTTTTACACTCAGGAAAGAGGTAATTTATACCTATTAACAACACCCTTTGGGAGATTGGGGTAAGCGGGGGGTATTCTTAGTGAGCATTGCTCACAGTACATCTTGTTTACTCATTCTTTTCCTTGTCTTATTTATCCATTCATGTTTTACTAGATACCGCAGCATATTTATTTACAGTTAGTACTGTATGTACAGACTATCACTACACACTGGTAACCAAATGATTCATTCAAGAATGTGGTCCACATTTTATGACAACATTGGTTTTGTTTAACCTGCTTGTCATACTTTTCTTTGCATTGCTAACCAGTACAATAGACTAACAAAGAGTCACTTTTAAAATAGTTATTTTGGAGTTAGTAATCATTTTTTGTTATATAGAGGTATTTGTTTTATAGAGAGAACATGGCAGCTCTAAGCCAAGACGACCCCTGCTCATTTTCTCGGCCAGATGAGTGTAAAGTAACTGAGATCCATCTGAACCTGGAGGTAGATTTCTCATCCAGAAAGCTGTTAGGCTATGTGGATCTCTCGGTGCAGAGGGTGAAAGATGGAGTGCCAAATTTGGTAGGTAAAATTTGAAAAATGGAAAAAAAAATGTTCATGATAGATTATAATCCATAAGCAACTTGTTACAGCACAATGAAAGAATAAACATTTTCCAGATGGCTGTCATGCAAGTGATTGCAATTTGAACTACATATACAGTTAACTTTTGTGATATATATACTACCTATACAGTTAACTTTTGTGATATATATACTACCTATACAGTTAACTTTTGTGATATATATACTACCTATACAGTTAACTTTTGTGATATATATACTACCTATACAGTTAACTTTTGTGATATATATACTACCTATACAGTTAACTTTTGTGATATATGTAGATATTGGACACAAGAGACATAGCTATCCAAAAAATCTTGGATGCTGACAATAGCCAGGAACTGAAATTTACATTGGGGGAAAATACTGAAAGTTTTGGATCCAAGTTAGAAGTTCAGCTCCCTGTTTTAGCGTCTAAAAGGTAGGAAAAGGCTTTAAATTCAAAATCCCTGAGTATATTTCATCTCCAAATAAAGAGACAAAATAATCTAATTGTGCTGGCGTTTTTGGTTGAGATTTTAGGAAACACGAGCGCAAATAGCAGGGTTTACATTGCATATAACCACACATACATGTTTATGTATATTGACTGTACATACATGTACATGTTTATTGACCAAACATACCTTTATGTTAACTGCATTTGATATATATGTATTGACCACACATGCATATTTATTGACCACTTATATATATATTATTGACCATTTGTACATGTACTGTAAATTTTATGTATGTTTTTGATGCGCAGTTTTTATTTTTATTTCCGCTAAATCTGTGGTCACATAAAATCCGCATAATTTCATACCAGTGGACTTAAAATATGTAAGCTAATTTCATTAATGGAACTCTGCGGATATTTCATACCAGGTCCTGTAAACCAAACATGATAATCCACAGAATTAAGACGCCATGGAATTAAATATATCTGCTGAATTCTGTCAATGTTGAAAACAAATGCATCAAGATTGACAGATAACTTGCAGTAGTAAGTGAGAATGAATGAAAATCTGTATTCATCGTGCATGATATTAAAACTAGAAACTTTAAAAATTCATTATAGTATTGATTGTTTTACAGTGTAAAATTTTATCGCTTTAGAATTTGGTAACACACTGAACAGGAGAATTTTACTAAATCATTGTTCTTGTAACATGATACATGGATTTCAGCAACAAGATTCGAGTACATTACGAGACATCCCCACAGTGTTCAGCTTTACAATGGCTGAGACCTGAACAGACTGCAGGAAAACGACACCCATATCTCTTTAGTCAGTGTCAGGTATAATGTATTTCATTCTGATTTCATGTGTTTAAAAAAAAAAACCCACACATCTCCAAAGTTATAAACCACACGAAATTGTATCTAAGATAATCAGTTTCTTGATATTTAAAAAAAACAACAACAACAACAAAAAACAACTTTTTTTGATGGGCTTGAAATCCTTGTGAGTTTTTTGTTTTGTATTTGTATTCATAAGCATCAATATTATATGGAAGTTTCAAGATGCATCTGAGTAGAGCTCTTGTACACAGTAAGGCACAAAACAATTTGTATACATGCGGGAGTGGTACAGATATCCATCAATGTTCTCAGTAAGTTTCTCGTGTACAGTTTATCACCCGAATTCGATTGATGCACAAACTAAGTAAGTGATAAGTATTCAGAGAGTAATTGAATACACAAAATTCTTATTGTATCGTGTGATTTCATTGATATCTACAGTATTACCAGCAAGTATGACATTTTTATGGCATCGCTGAAATAAAAGATTTCTTTTGATAGTGTTTTGTGTTTACTACATAAATTACAAATTTAAACGGAAGCTGCTTTTAATGCATTTTATTGTCTTCCTCACTGACAATAAAAGTCCACTCTGTCCCACTAAAGGCATTTATAGTACTACTAAATGCACCGCCTACACATATAGTACTACTCTTATTTTGAAACTGGTGTATTGTCCACTACAAAATTTATCTTATTCAGATGGACTTCTTGACAGCTTCGTTCTGTTTAAGATCTGCTGGTCTGTCAGTGGAAAAAGGTCAAATGAAGGTCAAATGCATTTGTCTACAAATTGGGTGATGATTTCTGGGTATTGAGAAGAAGCTGTGTACAGAGTGTTTTGTGATGATTTCTGGGTATTGAGATGAAGCTGTGTACAGAGTGTTTTGTGATGATTTCTGGGTATTGAGATGAGGCTGTGTACAGAGTGTTTTGTGATGATTTCTGGGTATTGAGAAGAAGCTGTGTACAGAGTGTTTTGTGATGATTTCTGGGTATTGAGATGAGGCTGTGTACAGAGTGTTTTGTGATGATTTCTGGGTATTGAGATGGAGCTGTGTACAGAGTGTTTTGTGATGATTTCTGGGTATTGAGATGAGGCTGTGTACAGAGTGTTTTGTGATGATTTCTGGGTATTGAGATGAGGCTGTGTACAGAGTGTTTTGTGATGATTTCTGGGTATTGAGATGAGGCTGTGTACAGAGTGTTTTGTGATGATTTCTGGGTATTGAGATGAGGCTGTGTACAGAGTGTTTTGTGATGATTTCTGGGTATTGAGATGAGGCTGTGTACAGAGTGTTTTGTGATGATTTCTGGGTATTGAGATGAGGCTGTGTACAGAGTGTTTTGTGATGATTTCTGGGTATTGAGATGGAGCTGTGTACAGAGTGTTTTGTGATGATTTCTGGATATTGAGATGGAGCTGTGTACAGAGTGTTTTGTGATGATTTCTGGGTATTGAGATGGAGCTGTGTACAGAGTGTTTTGTGATGATTTCTGGGTATTGAGATGAGGCTGTGTACAGAGTGTTTTTGTATATAGAGCCAAATCTGCCTGATTTGAACATGCTTGTTTTCACATTTCAGATTGGACAAGATCTGAAACTAAGCATGTTTTCTATGATTAATTCAAAGTTTTTGGTGCCAAATATAATATGTTTGGCACAACATATGGGATCATACAATGTCACTAGTTTTTAATTCATTTTACTTTCACTTTTATCTCATTATCGTGTAGGCAATCCACGCCAGAAGTATGGTTCCATGTCAAGACACACCCGGCGTTAAGGTCCCCTACACAGCCAAGGTAAATATATACTGTATAAGTGTACACCAAGGTAAATATATACTGTTTAAGTGGACACAGGTAAATATATACTGTATAAGTGTACACCAAGGTAAATATATACTGTTTAAGTGGACACAGGTAAATATATACTGTATAAGTGTACACCAAGGTAAATATATACTGTATAAGTGTACACAGGTAAAGATATACTGTATAAGTGTACACCAAGGTAAATATATACTGTATAAGTGTACACCAAGGTAAATATATACTGTATAAGTGTACACCAAAGTAAATATATACTGTTTAAGTGGACACCAAGGTAAATATATACTGTATAAGTGTACACAGGTAAATATATACTGTAATAAGTGTACACAGGTAAATATATACTGTATAAGCGTACACAGGTAAATATATACTGTAATAAGTGTACACAGGTAAATATATACTATATAAGTGTACACAGGTAAATATATACTGTATAAGTGTACACAGGTAAATATATACTGTATAAGCGTACACAGGTAAATATATACTATATAAGTGTACACAGGTAAATATATACTATATAAGTGTACACCAAGGTAAATATATACTGTATAAGTGTACACCAAGGTAAATATATACTGTATAAGTGTACACAGGTAAATATATACTGTATAAGTGTACACCAAGGTAAATATATACTGTATAAGTGTACACATGTAAATATATACTGTATAAGTGTACACAGGTAAATATATACTGTATAAGTGGACACCAAGGTAAATATATACTATATAAGTGTACACAGGTAAATATATACTGTATAAGTGTACACCAAGGTAAATATATACTGTATAAGTGTACACAGGTAAATATATACTGTATAAGCGTACACAGGTAAATATATACTGTATAAGGTTACATCAAGGTAAATATATACTGTATAAGTGGACACCAAGGTAAATATATACTATATAAGTGTACACAGGTAAATATATACTGTATAAGTGTACACAGGTAAATATATACTGTATAAGTGTACACATGTAAATATATACTGTATAAGCGTACACAGGTAAATATATACTGTATAAGTGTACACCAAGGTAAATATATACTGTATAAGTGGACACCAAGGTAAATATATACTGTATAAGTGGACACCAAGGTAAATATATACTGTTTAAGTGTACACAGGTAAATATATACTGTATAAGCGTACACAGGTAAATATATACTGTATAAGTGGACACCAAGGTAAATATATACTGTATAAGTGGACACCAAGGTAAATATATACTGTATAAGTGGACACCAAGGTAAATATATACTGTATAAGTGTACACAGGTAAATATATACTGTATAAGTGTACACATGTAAATATATACTGTATAAGCGTACACAGGTAAATATATACTGTATAAGTGTACACCAAGGTAAATATATACTGTATAAGTGGACACCAAGGTAAATATATACTGTATAAGTGGACACCAAGGTAAATATATACTGTTTAAGTGTACACAGGTAAATATATACTGTATAAGCGTACACAGGTAAATATATACTGTATAAGTGGACACCAAGGTAAATATATACTGTATAAGTGGACACCAAGGTAAATATATACTGTATAAGTGGACACCAAGGTAAATATATACTGTTAAAGTGTACACAGGTAAATATATACTGTATTAAGTGGTAATTTTAGCGAAACATAAATTAGTGATTTTCCCATAAATTATGAGTAAATATATTTGGCGATAGCTAGTTTTAGCGACTTTATAATTCCAAGAGAGAGAGAGAGATTTATTACCTCCGATATGGAATGTTAGCGATATTTAGTTTTAGCAATCTCGACACCATTAATGCCAAAATTAAATCCTTTCTAAAAATGTTACTTATGTGTATGTACATTACTTAAAATTAGAGTCAAACTCCAATGAAATGTCTGATTAGTAAGAGGTACTACATGTATAGCAAAGATATTTCTTGTAAATACAACTGTGGTTTCATCAAGTTTTGTGGGCATCAGATTTTATGGATTGTTGAAAAAACAGCTTTGTTGACATAAAATTTCATGGTCTGGATATTGATAGTCTGTGTTTCTCCATTGTGAGTAAAAATTGTATTTGAATTTGAAGTCTTGAACAACCATGAAAAGAAAAGTGGATATTCAACTAAAAGTTATGAAACTATAGTAGCTGCAGACTTCATGATTGATGGTGAAATGTTGCACATTTGCCTAACATTTAACATTATCAAATGAATTTAAATGTTTATACAGGTGACAGCTCCGAGAGAAATCACCATTCTGATGAGTGCAGTAAGGTTGAACCCACAGGCACACCCATCAGACAACAGTAAACTGGTTCACCAATTTGAGCAGAAAGTTCCCATCCCCACATATCTCATAGCCATTGTAGGAGGAGATCTAGAATCAAAGTACGTGTATGGTGATGCAATGTTAGGGATTCAACATTTCAAAAACTTGGGCACTAGATCAGAAAGTTTATATTAGATTATTTATATCTAATCTATAGATTTAATGTTTATGCCAGCAATTAAGATCTGGCAACACTAAAGAGTCCAGGAGTGCTGCATGCATGTACATACTTCAAATAATTATGCACAATTCTTGACATATTTGAGGTCAATACAATGCTCTAGCTGCTGAAGAAGTTCTTTATTCATTGGTCCCGGAGGGCGAGATGAATATTGTCATTTGAGGGTAGCTAAAGCATTGTATCGATTGAGAAGAAAATGTCAATAATTGTTTTATTATATGATTAAATAAATCAAAACACTGGAAAATGTCAATAATTGTTTTATTATATGATTAAATAAATCAAAACACTGAAACGGACTATTAAAGCCTATGAATCGAAACCGGGCCCACCATCCTTGTTTGCTTCTAGAGTGCAAGACCTAATCGAAAATGATGGGAGACATGATTTTTGTGTACTATATGATTGAATAATTTTTAGACATCAAAACCGGCATCTAGATCTTACCAGACCTAGTCGAATGATGAGAGATGCAAGTTTTCAGTCACCAGTCATATCAATTTGAAAATTCCAAATTTATTTTTGGTCCAATATTGGAAAAATAAAATTTTATATTTACCTTGAAGGCTCGTGGAAGTGAACGTAACATTTTATTTTTTTTTCTGGTTTGTTGGATCTCATCAAATCAGAAAGCTAGCCATCCCAGGACCACAATGGAAACTAACTATATGCTAATTTGTGTTATCCTGGATAAATAAAGGCTATTATTATTATTATCGTTCAATCATGTATATTTTGATGTTTGATGCAAGGATACATATTTCTATCTTTCTATAATTTGGTTGTATATATCTTAAGATTTGAGGAAGGTAATTTACTCTTTAGATACTTTAGAAATCGATTATTTTCCTTCCTAGTTAATGTAGAACTTTAAAATTCGTTTTTTTTCCTTGCAATTTTAAGAGATTTTTGTGTTGATGATTATTTATTTAGACAAAACATGCATTAGGATTCAGTTACTGATGAATTGGAACAAAATAGAAATTTGTTGATAGCATATAATGTTAAGTCAGTATGTAGGGCAAGCTTTTTGTCTCATGTCGGTCCAAAAGCATTTTAAGGGGAACAACTCCTGATTATCGTGAGAATGCAGTGCAGTTTTAGCTGTATTTTTCACTAGTTTGTTGAGTGTATTATATTTTCGTGTATTAAAAACAAGATTTATAAAGTGGCTTCCTGATTATTATACAGCAGATTAGAAATATTGTCACAAGAACTAAAAATAAAGTACAAAAATCTATTGACCATTGAAATTTTGGCGTTTTTTTTTTAAAGAACTATTGGACCAAGATCAAGAGTTTGGACAGAGAAGGAAATGTTGGAGGAGGCAGCTTATGAATTTTCAGAGGTAAGACAAAATTGATAAATGTTATGTAGTGTGAATGTATTGACATTCACTGAATCTTTTCTCTTATATTTCTATTGAAGTTGACATTGCTTTCATCATAGACAATAAATGCATATTTGTTGCAAACTAGTTCGGTCCGGTTTTTTTATTGCACCTGTTTGTGTAATCATTACCAAATATGGAGCATCATCAAGGTAAAATGGTGCATTGGCTGTTCCATTTAATGTAACCAATGGGTCAACCAAATGATACAGTATTTTAGAACTTAAATCTTTATATTTTTAAAAATTATATAGAACGCAGGTTATGAATTTTTTCTGCAATGCTTGCTACCTTCATCACCCGATGAAACAACAAAGAAAGGCATTTTATTGTTTAAATTAATGCAGGATATAAAAGAAAAAAAAAGCATAGCACAAGACATATATATACACACACAGTATCACATTGCAGCTACATTCGAAAATTTGTCGCGCTATTGATAAAGAATTTGGAACAATATTGATGACCCGCACTAAAAAGAGGGAAGCCGCTTTTATAAAAATATTCCTTCCAACAAATAGCTTTAAAAATGCCAGCCGAACCAGAGTTTCGAACATTTTGAGACAGTTTGTTCCAACTGAATGCGGATGAGTAGCTATATAAACGTTTACAATTTTCTGTTTTTGCTGTTGGTGAGTAGATTAAGTCTGACATACATGTATAATCATTTGACCTGACTTGGCGACAACTGACATCTATTGTATATTGAAACACGTTTAGGTATTTTGCCATTTGATTGTATAAAACTTTGAACAGAAAGACAACTTTTCTATACATAAAGTAATTCATAATGGACATCCCGTTTAGTGCCAAATGTAAAGATACAAATTTAGAATTTAGAATTTGCTGAAGGCTGATTTAATTTAAAAGTCGATTTTTAAGTCGGAATAGCTTTGCTGTCGATCTAGGATCTAGTTTGTTTTCGGAAATGATTTACCAGCTGTTTCATATGTATGCATACACCTGCTCATGTGCTGAGAATATAATCTTAATATGCTGACTTTTTTTATTGAGCAGACAGAGACTATGATAAAGATTGTGGAGGATTTAATGGGGCCCTACATTTTATACTGTTTTTTTTTTATTGAGCAGACAGAGAATATGATAAAGATTGCGGAGGATTTAATGGGGCCCTACATCTGGGGTCAGTATGACCTCCTTGTTCTTCCACCTTCCTTTCCATACGGAGGAATGGAGAATCCCTGTTTGACCTTTGTGACCCCTACTCTACTGGTATGTACTGCAGTGGTTCCATCAACCATCAAAATGTTACAACTGTGTAACTACGAAATTCACTTCTTGCATGAGAGGTTTATGCTTGATTTGAAAATCTGTGTTTGTGCAGACTTTGTTGTTTATTAATACAGGCAGGAGACAAGTCATTGGCTGATGTGGTGGCCCATGAGATATCTCACAGCTGGACGGGCAATCTCGTTACCAACAAAAACTGGGAGCACTTCTGGTAAGAAAAGACAAGAGTGGCAGAACAGGACAGCTGTACTAGAATTATTTTACATGAAATAATAAAAAGAAAAACAAACGATGGGGAATATTTTAGATGACAGTTAGAGCCCAGGTTTGAAGAGGAGTCCTGCAGTAAAAACTGTTTCTCCCTCATGTCTTGTGTCTTTGTTTCTGTCCATCTCATCCTGTGTATTGGTCCATTCTGTCCAGTTTCGGTCCATCCTGTCCATTGTCTCTGCCTAACCATAATGTCAGACAGAAGTTTGACACTGGTGATAATGTCAGACAGAAGTTTGACACTGGTGATAATGTCAGACAGACGTTTTACATGAGTTTGCAGCAGGACTTGGGAGGATGGTTTTCGAGTTCATCTTTTTAGATTGATTAGATATCTTTCTTGGGTATTAACTCGGTACTTATTATCAGATTAGATCTGAGGTATTGACTTATTGTCAGGTGTGCCTACTCCTGGTGTATGAGCATGTCATGTCTGACATATTTTGTACATATTTCACTGCATTGCTGAGCAATTCCATTCGTGAGAATTAATAATCTTTTCTGTATCCAGTGTCAATGATTTGCCTTTATTGTATATTTTCTGAAAATGTTTGAGCTACAGTTTTCAAACTTCCATGTAGTTCATCTGCTGAATATTTCCCATCCTTGAGAGCTGGATGTTTTAGATTTCAAACATTGATATAAATCAATGTCATCAACTTAGAATTACTGTAAAACACACTTATAATTGTCACTTACTATGAAGTGATCTGTATTCCCCTATGAGAGAAAATTAATATAAGTCTTATTGGGTATAACAAACTTTTTTTGGTTGGCCCTGGAGGTCTGATATAACCATGTTTTACTGTATAATGAAGTTTGGTTACAATGAACTGTTTTTCGTTGGTCCTGAAGGTTCACTGTAAATGTGTTTTACTGTACTTGACTCCAAAGGATAGCAACATCATTGTTATTGTCAGTTATATATCTGTGTGTATATAGTCTTTGACCTTTGTAGGCTGAATGAAGGTCACACTGTGTTTGTGGAGAGGAAGATTACGGGGAGACTACACAGCGGTCAGTCTCTGTCTCACTTCATGGCCCTGGGGAGAGCTAAAGACCTCAACGAAACGATTGTAAATACATGTATATCTCAGTCTGTCTCACTTCATGGCCCTGGGGAGAGCTAATTGTAAATATAATGAGGGACACCTTCTCATCAGGAAATCCTCAATATGTGTATCTAATGGGAATGTAGGAGACAAATTAAAAGAATTTCCTTACGCATCAAATCTATTCTGAAAGAAACAAAATTCTTCAAACTTTCGTACTAAACTTTGGGAACTTTTCGTTTTGCACCATTTAAGCTCTCCTTTCAGTTTTCCCGTGTCTTGCGCTCCAGAAACCAGTGTCATGTGCCATAATTGGTTGATTTGTGAATGATAATTACGTACTTTGACCTTTGTAGGTTAAATGAAGGTCACACTGTATATGTAGAAAGAAGGATTACGGGGCGCTTACACGATGATGAGGCTCTACGTCAGTTTATGGCAATGGGAGGATCTAAAGATATGAAAGAGAATATTGTAAATACTCTACATTATGTCAGGGAACTTACATTCTGCAGTGTTTAGATTTTGATGCATTCGAAAGAGCATTGATGTATGATAACACCAAACATCAAGTCATTCTCTATAAATTATACAAAATTCAAAAATGAATTAAAATATTCAGTGTCTAAATTTTTCCTGAGCATCGATTCTCTATTATACTATCATCATTTTCAAATTCACAAAATCAGAAGTGACCTTCATTCATCCTGTGAAGTATCTGACATGCATTAACACGGTTTTGTTGATGACCTTTGACCTTTTCAGGTTAAATGAAGGTCACACAATGTTCGCGGAGAGAAAAATTACAGGGAGATTGCATAACGATGAAGCACTATCTCAGTTCATGGCACTTGGAGGGGCAAAGGAACTGAAAGAAGAAATTGTAATATGTGCAACGAAATTTTCATTATATTTATACGATAATTTCATTTTCATCATTCATCTTTATATGACAATTTCATTTTCAGAAAGAAAAGTAATTCGTTATCAAATATAAATGAATTGGAATATAAATGAAGCTTTAAACTAGAACATTTAAATCGGGATAAGACAAGCACTGAACGTATTTGTTTTGCACAGAACCATGGATACAGATTGAAATTTGAAGCGTGATAGTCTATAGTGTTTTTATCTAATATTGTCTGCAACTTTCAATATTTACAACCACCGTGTTGCTCATTGAGTAACAGCCTTTATCAGTAATTCTGTATTGCAGGTGGTCTGTGGCTGTCGGCATTCTTTAACAGGGGAACATTTTTATATTTTTCTTGATAACTACCATTCCAATTCTTTTCAAATTTGGTAAGAAGCATATTTAGGACAAGGGGACTTAAATTGTAAATTTCAGGACCCCTGCACCCTCAGGGCCTTTGGGGCGGGACAAAAACTACCAAACCTTGACCAATTTTAAAAAATCTTCTGTTCAATTGCACGTCGTAAGAGAAACTAAATGCATAGTCGTGTAGGGCAGGAAGGTCTCGTTTATACTGCAGCTGAATATTAGCTTAGATACAGTATGCAGAGCAGGAAAATGATAGGTTTCGTAGCTCTCGGGCTCAGGTGATTGATAAGGCCTGTGGTCCTCTTGTTATTATTGCACACTGAAATATTAGAGTATTTATTGATGTTAAAACAAAACTTGATTTTACATCAGGAGGTTGTTCTGAAGAATGGACCCTACACACGGCTGATTCCGGACCTCAAGGGAGTGGATCCAGACGATGCCTTCTCCATTGTTCCGTATGAGAAGGGCTTCACTCTTTTGTTCTATCTGGAGACTCTGCTGGGGGGCTCAGGTAATGCATGTAGAACTCTGCTGGGGGGCTCAGGTAATTCATGTAAAACTCTGCTGGGGGGCTCAGGTAATGCATGTAAAACTCTGCTGGGGGGCTCAGGTAATTCATGTAAAACTCTGCTGGGGGGCTCAGGTAATTCATGTAAAACTCGGGGGGGGGGGGGGGGGCTCAGATAATTCATGTAAAACTCTGCTGGGGGGCTCAGGTAATGCATGTAAAACTCTGCTGGGGGCTCAGGTAATGCATGTAAAACTCTGCTGGGGGCTCAGGTAATTCATGTAAAGCAGCTCAAAGTAAATTGTAGTGTGAATTTAAGCTGAAGATACGGAAGTAGGGGAATTGTTATCACAAATTTTTATTTCTGAGGAAGCACAGTGAAAGTTGAATAAACTGAACATACTATTGCCAGGATATGTATTCAGTGTCAATGATAATTCATGTAAAACTCTGCTGGGGGGCTCAGGTAATGCATGTAAAACTCTGCTGGGGGCTCAGGTAATGCATGTAAAACTCTGCTGGGGGCTCAGGTAATTCATGTAAAGCAGCTCAAAGTAAATTGTAGTGTGAATTTAAGCTGAAGATACGGAAGTAGGGGAATTGTTATCACAAATTTTTATTTCTGAGGAAGCACAGTGAAAGTTGAATAAACTGAACATACTATTGCCAGGATATGTATTCAGTGTCAATGACATTTTAAGCTTTAAGGTGCAGTCACATTTTGACATGATGCAATTTTTCGTTTTACTTTTCCATTTTACTCATTTAACTAATATTGTATAGTTTGAACACCTAAGTAAAAACTTGAACATTGAACACAAGAGTCTGGCTGAGAATTCAGTGATGGAAAACCATACTGTGTGAACATCTCAGGGTTGGACTTACACTGTCCCATTTTAGTGTGAACACCTCGAGATTTGACTTACTCTGTCACGTTTTACTGTGAACACCTCGAGATTTGACTTACACTGTCACGCTTTAGTGTGAACACCTCAAGATTCGACTTACTCTGTCATGTTTTAGTGTGAACACCTCAAGATTCGACTTACTCTGTCACGTTTTAGTGTGAACACCTCGAGATTCGACTTACTCGAGGTCACTTTTTGTGAGAACTCCATTTTCATGTTTATTCACAAGATTGCCTTTACACAAAATGATGTTTTTGGCAATAAATTTGTAACTTTAAAAAAATAAGCAGCATCTTAGGATAAAGTATGCTGTTATTTATTTTTTTGTTAACTGTAGATTCGAAAAAATAATCATTCAACGCTTATCAACAGTCCATGTCTGTAGGAGATTTCTGTTATGAATTTCACTGTGTCTGACTAGAAGTCATGAATTTTATTGCAACAGATGCATGTATATGATGGACACGCTCCTATGTTAAACAAATACTGACAACACTGCGACGTCAAAGAACAATGATGCACAAATCTAATGTTTAAGTAAACATTTCTTTACTTTTAAAAAAAAATTTATGACGGGTAAACATCAAACAAATTACAGACTCAACACAAAAGGACAAAGGACCAGTTGCACAAAGTTAAGTTTAACTGACAGTTAACTTCAAGTTAACACTAAATAAATATTGAAGCTAATGGCAAGTTTACTGTCAGTTAAAGTTAACTTAGCAAGTCCTGGTTTATATCTGGCTAGTATCAGTAACACTATCACTGATTCTCAGACAGTCCTGGTTTATATCTGACTAGTATCAGTAACACTATCACTGATTCTCAGACAGTCCTGGTTTATATCTGACTAGTATCAGTAACACTATCACTGATTCTCAGACAGTCCTGGTTTATATCTGACTAGTATCAGTAACACTATCACTGATTCTCAGACAGTCCTGGTTTATATCTGACTAGTATCAGTAACACTATCACTGATTCTCAGACAGTCCTGGTTTATATCTGACTAGTATCTGTAACACTATCACTGATTCTCAGACAGTCCTGGTTTATATCTGACTAGTATCAGTAACACTATCACTGATTCTCAGACAGTCCTGGTTTATATCTGACTAGTATCAGTAACACTATCACTGATTCTCAGACAGTCCTGGTTTATATCTGACTAGTATCAGTAACACTATCACTGATTCTCAGACAGTCCTGGTTTATCTGGCTAGTATCAGTAACACTATCACTGATTCTCAGACAGTCCTGGTTTATATCTGACTAGTATCAGTAACACTATCACTGATTCTCAGACAGTCCTGGTTTATATCTGACTAGTATCAGTAACACTATCACTGATTCTCAGACAGTCCTGGTTTATATCTGACTAGTATCTGTAACACTATCACTGATTCTCAGACTGAGTCTGCCATACCTGTATATCCTACATCACCAAAATTTGACATGGATGATTAGATTTTCTTGTAGAAACCTTATTTTTCTGGGTCCATGGTTTGTCCGCGGTATTGATCTGCTTAAAAGATGTCTGTGCAGAAAAAGTGGAACTTTACTGCAGTGATGATCAGCATTCCTATCTTTATCTTTTTCATATGTCAGCTGTGTTTGAAAAGTTCCTGAAAGCCTACATAGAAAAGTTCAAACAACAGTCCATTGACTCGGACCAGTGGAAAGACTTTTTGTATTCCTACTTCACTGACAAGGTATGTGAAAGCAGTCTGATATAGTATTATGTTAAGTGACACTGACAAGGTATGTGAAGGCTGTCTGATACAGTATTTTGTTAAGTGACACTGACAAAGTATGTGAAGGCAGTCTGATACAGTATTATGTTAAGTGACACTGACAAGGTATGTGAAGGCTGTCTGATGCAGTATTATGTTAAGTGACACTGACAAGGTATGTGAAGGCTGTCTGATGCAGTATTATGTTAAGTGACACTGACAAGGTATGTGAAGGCAGTCTGATACAGTATTATGTTAAGTGACACTGACAAGGTATGTGAAGGCTGTCTGATACAGTATTATGTTAAGTGACACTGACAAGGTATGTGAAGGCAGTCTGATACAGTATTATGTTAAGTGACACTGACAAGGTATGTGAAGGCTGTCTGATACAGTATTTTTAGGGGCACTACGCTATTGCACAATTACAGACAAGGTTTATCGAGTTACACTGACAAGATATGTTAAGTGACACTCACAAGGTATGTTGAGGGGTCACTGACAAGGTATGTTGGCGGTCACTGACGAGGTATGTCGGCGGTCACTGACAAGGTATGTCGACGGTCACGGACAAGGTTATTTGAGGATCATTAACAAGGTAATTCGAGTTTAATTGACATGATGAGTTGAGGGTTACTGACATGATGAGTTGAGGGTTACTGACATGGTGAGTTGAGGATTACTGACATAGTGAGTTGAGGATTACTGACACAGTGAGTTGAGAATTACTGACACAGTGAGTTGAGAATTACTGACATGGTGAATTGAGAGTTACTGACATGATGAGTTGAGGGTTACTGACATGATGAATTTATGATTACTAACATAGTGAGTTGAGGGTTACTGACATGATGAGTTGAGGATTACTGACATAGTGAGTTGAGGGTTACTGACACGGTGAGTTGAGGGTTACTGACACGGTGAATTGAGAGTTACTGACACAGTGAGTTGAGGGTTACTGACACAGTGAGTTGAGGGTTACTGACACAGTGAGTTGAGGATTACTGACACAGTGAGTTGAGGATTACTGACATGGTGAGTTGAGGATTACTGACACAGTGAGTTGAGGGTTACTGACACAGTGAGTTGAGGATTACTGACATAGTGAGTTGAGGGTTACTGACATGGTGAGTTGAGGATTACTTACTTGGTGAGTTGAGGATTACTGACATGGTGAGTTGAGGGTTACTGACACAGTGAGTTGAGGATTACTGACACAGTGAGTTGAGAGTTACTGACACAGTGAGTTGAGGGTTACTGACATAGTGAGTTGAGGGTTACTGACATAGTGAGTTGAGGGTTACTGACATGATGAGTTGAGGGTTACTGACACAGTGAGTTGAGGGTTACTGACACAGTGAGTTGAGGGTTACTGACACAGTGAGTTGAGGATTACTGACATAGTGAGTTGAGGTTTACTGACACGGTGAGTTGAGAATTACTGACATGATGAGTTGAGGATTACTGACATGGTGAGTTGAGAATTACTGACATGGTGAGTTGAGGGTTACTGACATGGTGAATTGAGGATTACTGACATGATGAGTTGAGGATTACTGACACAGTGAGTTGAGGATTACTGACATGGTGAGTTGAGAATTACTGACATGGTGAGTTGAGGGTTACTGACATGGTGAATTGAGGATTACTGACACGGTGAGTTGAGGGTTACTGACACAGTGAGTTGAGGGTTACTGACACAGTGAGTTGAGGGGTTACTGACATGGTGAGTTGAGGGTTACTGACATGATGAGTTGAGGATTACTGACATGATGAGTTGAAGGTTACTAACATAGTGAGTTGAGGGTTACTGACATGGTGAGTTGAGGGTTACTGACATGATGAGTTGAGGATTACTGACATGATGAGTTGAGGGTTACTGACATGATGAGTTGAGAGTTACTGACATGATGAGTTTAGGGTTACTGACACAGTGAGTTGAGGATTACTGACACAGTGAGTTGAGGATTACTGGCATGGCGAGTTGAGGGTTACTGACATGGTGAGTTGAGGGTTACTGACATGATGAGTTGAGGATTACTGTTATAGTGAGTTGAGGGTTACTGACATGATGAGTTGAGGTTTACTGACATAATGAGTTGAGGATTACTGACATGGTGAGTTGAGGATTACTGACACAGTGAGTTGAGGGTTACTGACACAGTGAGTTGAGGATTACTGACATAGTGAGTTGAGGGTTACTGACATGGTGAGTTGAGGATTACTTACATGGTGAGTTGAGGATTACTGACATGGTGAGTTGAGGATTACTGACATGGTGAGTTGAGGATTACTGACAGTGAGTTGATGAATACTGACACAGTGAGTTGAGGGTTACTGACATGGTGAGTTGAGGTTTACTGACATGGTGAGTTGAGGTTTACTGACACGGTGAGTCGAGGGTTACTGACACAGTGAGTTGAGGATTACTGACATGGTGAGTTGATGGTTACTGACATAGAGACTTACTGACATCGAGAGTTACTGACATTGAGAGTTACTGACATGGTGAATTTAGGTACAGATAAGGCATGTCAGGGATTATAGAAAAGTTATTTTGTTTTATACATTTGACTTTAAATTCTAAAAGTCTCATTTCACAGAAAGGGAGGTAAATTGAAAATTAATTATTATTTTTTCAGAGAGAAGTGTTGGACGGTGTGGAATGGGATAAATGGTTTTATGATCAGGGAATGCCTCCCGTCATACCCATGTTAGTTCTGTATCACGTGACAGTGAATGTAAACTGTGATGCCAATAATAAGGAGATAGTAATAGTGTCAATATCATGATAAAATAGGAAGCATCTACACCAAGAAGAGATGTCACTCATTTCTTCTAAATTGAGATCATTTTTCGAGCTTCTATTTTTTGACATGCTAATTTTATTCCATGAGACTTATTCGCAGTTTGTTACAGATATGATGACAGTTTGGCAGTCCTGTGTAGAGAGTTTTTATTCCACGAGACTTATACACAGTTTGTTACAGATATGATGACAGTTTGGCAGTCCCGTGTAGAGAGCTTTGCCAGAAGTGGTCTTCTGCTGGCGAGAAAGAGCTGGAGCAGTTTAACCCCAGTGACCTGAAATCATTTTCCTCTGTCCAGGTCCGGGAATTTCTGGCTCAGCTGCTGGAACAGGTAAGACACACTGGGAAACAGACCTGTGTAGCTTAGCTAGCCAGGAGTTCGGGTCTGCTTCTTCTCATCACTAGGAAACAGACCTGTGTAGCTTAGCTAGCCGGGAGTTCGGGTCACTAGGAAACAGACCTGTGTAGCTTAGCTAGCCGGGAGTTCGGGTCACTAGGAAACAGACCTGTGTAGCTTAGCTAGCCGGGAGTTTGGGTCTGCTTCTCGTCATCACTTGTCATTGTAACTCTTGGCTTGTAAAGATGGTGCATGTGTTAAAAGCAGAATTTAAGAATTTGTTGAATTCTGCACGTTGAGTGTTTTGTTCTTGTATAGTGTCCGGATATAGAAAAAAATGTTTATGTAGATATGTTGCATTCATCAAATATTTTCCTCTGCAATGTCTTTTGTTAGAAGGTTCATGGACCCCAGAATCATACTGCTGTAGATAGGTCTTACCACCTGGGGGGGGGGGGGGGGGGGGGGACATTTTTGTTTTAGTCAAATCCCTCTGTTAGTGTCAGTGTGTGTCCATTGGTTACAGTGTTTGTAAACACAGTTTCTCTCACACAGTACTAAGTGTAGTTGTTCAAGGCGCCTTGTTTGCTTTGGAGGATGTGTTTGTGGGTAAAACAATTTTTTTTGGATTATCTCAATTTTTCTACATATAGAAATGCATGTAGCCATTTTGATATGCAGGTTGTTTAAAGTAGAGGATATGTTTGTGGGTAAAACAATTTTTTGGATTGTCTGAATTTTTCTGCACTATAGAAATGCACGTAGTCGTTTGGATTTGCAGGTTGTTTAAATGAGATTGGAATGAGACAGAGATGTACAGTACGCGGTGTCATTGTGAACGACTTCTTACAACTTTACGTGTATGAAGATATTTGTGAACACAGCTCCTCATACTGTAGCTTCCTTATTTTACGCGAGTTCTTAATATCGTGAAACGATTCGTATACGTCAAACGCGACAACATGAATTCACGAGTAGTCTGTTGATCAAGAGAATTCACGTATATTTATATTGCAAATTGCATTTTCCTGTGAACCAACCAATATCAGCACACGACACAATCCGTTCATATTGACTATGAATAAATTATGAACTAGATGAAAACATGCGACTGAGAGAGCGTAATAATTAGAAAAAATACAACATGTGTTACAAAGATTTCGCAAAGTCACACCTCAGATTAAGATTGTGAACTTAAGTGGATTATCATCCCAATCTTGTGGTCTCCTAGCTCCAAAATACAGTGCACCGTGCAATGTTGATAAAAGGCAGGGTAAGACGAAGTGTGACGTCATGTCTATGTTTTTACGTACGTCACAATACGACTGTGACATTGGTGGATCTTAAGAGTTTGTTTTATGCAAGAAAATAAGCAATGTAAACAAATGGTGATTTAGTAAATGAATATAAATATAAGAAATGAACAGCACTTTTGAGCTGTTCATGGTCAATATGAATGGATTTGGATTTGAGGCAAATTCTCTGTGAATCGCTAGCTGTTCATTTCTTAAGAATATTAGAAATTTGAAAATAAAAGTATTTTTTATTTTGCGAATGATGATTCTCATGAAATTATGTAAAAATGAATTCCTCGTGTATACATATTTACAAATGTAGGAATCTACAGTAGGTTAAATTGGATTGGAATGAAATTTGAGAGAGATGTTTGGTACCATATTGAATTATTTTGACAGCCACCACTATCTAATACCAAGATACAGAAGATGGAGGAGCTGTATAAATTGAATGCTGTCCGGAATTCTGAAGTCAGGTTCAGGTTTGTAGGCATATTTCATGTTAAACGGGCGATTTCATGTTAAACGGGCGATTTCATGTAAAACGGGCGATTTCATGTTAAACGTGCGATTTCATGCTAAACGGACGATTTCATGCTAAACGGGCGATTTCATGCTAAACGGGTGATTTCATGCTAAACAGGCGATTTCATGTTAAACAGGCGATTTCAAGAAACAATTATAGTAGAATCATTTAAATTCGTGGGGGCCAATTTTCTTGGATTGCTGAATTTTTACGGGTTCGTGGGGACGTAATTTCATGGATTTATGTATTTGTAAGAAAGATAACTCTGGAATGTAATTATGATTCTTTATTCGTTGAGGATGTAAATTCGTGGGTGAGGGGTACCCACGAATTCCACGAAAATTGAGCCACCACGAATTCTAATGATTCCACAGTATTTTAATGTTTTATTTTTTTCATCAAATTGAAAACCAAAACTTCACAACAAACAACAGAGGTGGAGAAAAGTAACAGAACTTCGACTTTTTTAAATATAAAATGATCCTATTCTAAAATGTTTGTTTGAAAACCTTTTCTGTTCTTGTTTATATGAATCTGAACCTAATGAATACAATTTTCTGTTAGGTTCATTTTACCTTGTGACAACTGACACAAATGCTCAAGTTATTTTTGCTCATAAACTTTGAATGTACAATGTATAAGAAACAATATACCAAATTTTATTGTTTTTTATCTCCAAATAAGTTGGACTCTTTGCTATAGTTAGATGCAGTGTTATTTAAAGGTTATGTAAAGAAAATAAAGTTAAATAGTATAAAGCTTTAAATCATGAAAATTGAATAAAAAATGAATCCTAAAGATTTTTTTTAAAATTGACCATTTCAGTGGCCTTTTTTTCTAGTTCTTTTGTGTACTACTTCTAGATGACTGATTCTTTAATTGAAAGAAGATAAAAATTGTTTCCAAGAAACTTTTGCATAACAAAAGTGATCTAACAAAATTATCCAAGTTGATCTCTAGAATAACCTAATGTGAACTTCTGCAGGTGGCTGAGACTGAGCATTAAAGCTCAGTGGAAGGACGCCATTCCTCGGGTGTTGGCGTTTGTCAACGAGCAGGGAAGAATGAAATTTGTCAGACCTCTGTATCGGTAAGTGGAGAGAGAGATGTTGTAATGATTAATATCATATACCTAGTAGTATATCAGCCCTGATACACCTATCTTGGCTAGGGTGAGACAGCTGCAAGTAGGTAGGGCTGTCTCGCCCTAAGGTCCGAGATATCCCTGTCTCGGCCCGTTGTCAAGGGGCTGTCTCGCCCTCAAATTTCAAATGGCTATTTCTTCTTTAATCTTTTGAAATCTAACATAACTACATGAAAAAATGATGTTAGACACAATTTTTATGCCCCCAAGATCGAAGATCAGGGGGCATATTGTTTTTGTCCTGTCTGTCATTCTGTAAATCTGTCATTCTGTCTGAAACTTTAACCTTGCTAATAACTTTTGAACAGTAAGAGATAGAGCTTTGATATTTCACATAAGTATTCCTTGTGACAAGACCTTTCCATTGGCATTAAACCTTTTGACCTTGACATTTGACCTACTTTTAATTTTTTTTTTACATTGGTCATAACTTGTAAATGGTAAATATTAGGGCTTTCATATTGTACATGAGCATTTCTTTTGACAAGATCTTTCTACTGGTACCAAGATATTTGCCCTTGTGACCTTGGCGATCTTCGGAATTGGCCATTATCGGGGGCATTTGTGTTTCACAAACACATCTTGTTTTCAAATAAAATACTTTCTTCCACGACAAAATTTAATTTAAGCAGAAAAATTAAATAAAAACGTTTTCAAAAATAGCGCTAAATTGTAGCGAGTATCTAAGCAAAGGGGGGTAACCCAAGTAACAATTGTTTATTTAGAACAATAACACATTTAACTTCATTTAAAAACGATCAACGTTCTAGGCGACAGAAAACAGTAGGAGGATTATGGAGGGTGATACCGAAGCATTATTAGAAATTCCCGGTCTTAATGGAGATCAAAATGTTAATTTACGGCAATTTTGATGTTGAAAACTGCCTTAAAACAATTTCTGAAATCTAAAATCCCGAGAAGTTGGCAATAAAACAAGAAAAGCAGAACCAATATCTTCCGACGTTTTTCAACGACTTATAGATCCTAAACAGATGGGAAACGGTATTAAAAAAATTACCTCAGTATAAAGTAACATTCCCTATAGAGCAAAGAAATAGCAGCATCCTATCTGTAAACATTCCAGTTCATACGATGACGCCACATAAACAAAGTTCCACAACTCTTACAAATTATATGAAATAATGAAAACGGACGAGTTTGGTAAATCCGAAAAAATAAATAAAAATAATTCACTTATTTCCAATCTTAGTATTAATTAGCAAACCCCCAGGAGCTATACATGTACATGAACAACACAGCGATAGATGTGACGAGTTTCTCAGCCAAGCAGTTCAGTTAATTGAGACGTCCAGATTCTAGACCACAGGAGGGGATGTCCATAATTAATCATCCAATTATCGTGACCAGCAATGGAATAAAGCTACAAAACCCAGACTTTAGCGTGTTTCACAATGTCAATAGTACTGGAAACATAACCATTAAAGTAAATTCACTGAAAGAATGAAATGGTCTAATATCGTTGCCATTTACAAGTACAGTATACCATGTACATGTATTTATGTTTGGGTCAACAACCCCCACCCCCCCACCCCACCCCCCCCCCCCCCCACCCCCACCCCCCACTCCCAATTTTTTAAAAGATGTTTATCAACTTGTTGTGTTTTAGGTATATGATATAAACAATATCACACTCTAATGTTGATCTCGGACCTGGGATTTTGTTATGATGTTGAGAGATGATGTAGTGATTAATAAGATCACAAAAGTGGATAAAGGCATCTGAATTTATAAGTTTTAGTGCCAGTTATCTAAAGATTCCAAGTACTATTTGAGTAGTCTCTGCAAAATGGCTTCGAAGCTTCATGAGGCTCTCTCTGAATGATATCTGTTTGTTTGTCTGTGCTGGTTGATTCACTCTTACCGCGAAACTTCTACCTATCTCCATAACTTGGGTGGAACTCTCTAGTTGTACACACAAACAGTGTAGGGTCATTTTATTTGAAAACAATTCTTGTTTCCATAGGGACCTGTACAGCTGGGAGGAATCCAGACCGATTGCCATAGAGAACTTCACAAAACACCGAAGTGAGATGCACAACACCACGGCAACCATGCTGGCCAAGGATCTCAAACTGAGTTAGAACTCTATGCTGAACGAATGTCTTGTAGGTGTTGGTGCATTTTCATTTCTTACATGGAAGCAGTACATGTGTTAACCAGTCTATGATTTAGAACTTTAAATTTCGCAGAGCCCACTGATTACAATCAACTAAACTGTGACATATTTAACATTGTTGAAAATACAATTAGTTAATTTTAATTTCCATTGTGGTTCAGTATAATTAGAAACTTTCTTTCTTAATGTAACAGTCAAATTCTTTTTTTATAATGACATTCTGGCCAAATGATACTAGTCACACATTTACGAGGAGTAACTCTGGTGTGCATAAAAGTAAGGGAGATAATTCATGGAAATCTTCCAAACAACGTAAAACAAAAACTTTGTGATTGCATCCTCTCCCTGTGGTCAATGAATGTTGTTTGTAATCTGAAACTTGTTCATCCAGACCTTTTTGTCAGAATACAAGAGTGCTGTAGATATAATGTAGTGCTAGATGTTACATTTTACTGGACCTATTATTAGTATGGTATACTTTTGTTATATGCAGATTCAAAGTGTGTAAAAGGCAGTACATTTATTTTGGTGCATATCCAGATGTGTGATTTCTTTTTCATTTACTGTGATACTAAGAGGAAGGTGATCTTACGGTGCCTGTATTTATAAACTTTATAGATCTGAAATGATTGTGTGGTTGTATGTTGTATGTGAAGTGTAACAGAATACACGTTACTGAGAGTCACATGCTGTGGCTTGTTATGAATGAATAATAAAACCAGTGCCTGATACTTCATTGTTGTCTTACTTTACATCTGTACATCACAGGAAGGGGTGACTGGATAATTTTTAATGTATTATTTTATTCGTTTATAAAGTGTCAAATAGCATATAGTTTCTATGTACATTCATATGAAGAGTTGAATGGATAATTTTTAATTTACTTGCAGTATTTAATTGGTCTGAACACCTTTTTGTGTTATAAACACAATAGATGGCAAAAATGTTGATTTAATTTACATGTAGAAATAGAATGCTTTGATATTTTGAAAATCACCACTTTATCTGTAAAATTGCAGCAGCAGCTGGCTTAACCTGCTCAAAACTGGTTTTGACCGGTTCTGTAACAGAAAGACCACAGGGATGAGGGACAAAAGCTCTCATTTAATGCAGAATAAATAAAACACAGTGCTTGCAACTAAATAAAACACGGTGCTTTTACTGTAGTTTAATGGTGAGAATACAGTGGAGTGTCAGTACATAACTACAAGGTAAATGGAGTGTTCATTGCCTTATTTTCTCAACAGAAACCAACGTAATCTGATAAAAATATTACAATGCACAGGTTTTCAGTGAAAATAAATGTTTTGAGAAGACAGAGAAGAAAAATGGCACTTGAATATGTTGTCTTTTCAATGCATCACGCTAAAAAATTCCATGGGGGGACAAAACTAAAGCATGTATGATTATATTAGAGTTATGGTTCTTGAAACTAAATGATAAGTCGGTATCTTGAGTTATGCATGGAAAGTTATGGTTTTCTTCATTCGGGGGACACAGGACAACAGTTAACAATGTAGACTGGCTCATTCAGGGAACACAGGTCAATGTAGACTGGCTCATTCATTGATTTATTTGGATGAAAGACGAAGTGCGATTACTAATTATTACCTTCTATTAGAATCCAAATAAATAAAAAAATATTTTAAATATTTAATTTTATAGTTACTTATTATATTTTTTTTAATTTTAATTTACTTATTGAATAAATTAAATAAAAATTATTATATAAATAAAAAATATAATTTATAATTATTTAATTTTAATTTACTTATTATATTTTTTTAAATTTTAATTTATTGAATAAATTAAATAGAAATTATTATTAAAATTATTATATAAATAAAAAATATAATTCATTTTATTAATTTTTTATTTTTTATTTAGTTTTGATAAATATAAGTTACTTCTTTATTTCATTATGATTTATGACATACGACCACATGTATGTGTCCGGCCATCAAAAGACAGTACCGCAGTCATCAGACGTGTTGGTACACGATGGTCCTTATTTATTTATATTTATTTATTTTTAAACCATGGGACAACCCATACGGAGCATATGTATGTTACTACAACACACTTCAACTTCACTATGTTGGTGCATTTGGGAGGTGTTGGAGGGTGAGGCTGGATCGCAATGAGATGGATAGTATTATGGCAGATAATACAGTCACCAATCGGTTAACGATATATAGTTAACCAATCCTACGAATATCAAACAAACAATGTAGACTGGCTCCAATGCTGTAATAATTGTATCAAAATAATGCCCTAATTTCCAAGAAATTTAGCGATTTTTCAAGATGGGCTACATTGTATGGTATTTGAGTCTTTACATTAAACATCGATGTAGAATTCTTTTTTTATACGGGAAGGGATATAAGGTTTATTGAAATGAAAATGGATCTTGATTAAAAATGAAAATTGCTAATTTCAAATTTTAGTTATTGCCGCCATCTCATAATTAACTTCTTATAAGGTATTAAAGACAGATTTATCGATTTTAAAAACCAACATTGATATGAAATTTACGCTACTTTATTTTTCACGAATCGAAAATGTTCGCGATCAAAGCGAAAATAATGGATTACGCAGATAAAGACTGGTATACGCTGTTAGATACAGTAAAGACTGGTATACGCTGTTGGATACAGCGAGTCACTGGCTTATCATATTCTCTGTAGAGAAGTGGACAGTTATAATCTACATCCACGCATCGTTGGAAAGCCACGGTCGGTCGCACTTCGGTGAAACCCTCGCCTCCGTGGTCGAGTGGTTAGAGCATTACGTTCAAAATCACACGGTCTCTCACCTCTGTCGGCGCGGATTCGAATCCCGCTTGCGCCGGTAAGTGTGAAAGTTTCCCAGTTTACTTTCGGAAGGTTGGTGGTCTCTTCCCAGGTACATTGTATCTGGGTTTTCTCTTCCACCAATAAAAACTAGGCGCCACCAGATAACTGCAAAGTTGTTGAGTGTGGCGGAAAACATCAATCAATCAATCAATCGGTAAAAGAAGCGCGACACACTGTGGGTTTCCGACGATGACATCCACGCGGGTGTACATGTAGGGTGTGGATGTACATGTGGAGTGTGGGTGTACATGTGGAGTGTGGGTGTACATGTGGGGTGTGGGTGTACATGTAGGGTGTGGGTGTACATGTAGGGTGTGGGTGTACATGTAGGGTGTGGGTGTACATGTAGGGTGTGGGTGTACATGTAGGGTGTGGGTGTACATGTAGGGTGTGGGTGTACATGTAGGGTGTGGGTGTACATGTAGGGTGTGGGTGTACATGTAGGGTGTGTGTGTACATGTAGGGTGTGGGTGTACATGTAGGGTGTGGGTGTACATGTAGGGTGTGTGTGTACATGTAGGGTGTGGGTGTACATGTAGGGTGTGGATGTACATGTGGGGTGTGGGTGTACATGTAGGGTGTGGGTGTACATGTAGGGTGTGGGTGTACATGTAGGGTGTGTGTGTACATGTAGGGTGTGGATGTACATGTAGGGTGTGGGTGTACATGTAGGGTGTGGGTGTACATGTAGGGTGTGGGTGTACATGTAGGGGTGTGGGTGTACATGTAGGGTGTGGGTGTACATGTAGGGTGTGGGTGTACATGTAGGGTGTGGGTGTACATGTAGGGTGTGGGTGTACATGTAGGGGTGTGGGTGTACATGTAGGGTGTGTGTGTACATGTAGGGTGTGTGTGTACATGTAGGGTGTGGGTGTACATGTAGGGTGTGGGTGTACATGTAGGGTGTGGGTGTACATGTAGGGTGTGGGTGTACATGTAGGGTGTGGGTGTACATGTAGGGTGTGTGTGTACATGTAGGGTGTGTGTGTACATGTAGGGTGTGGATGTACATGTGGGGTGTGGGTGTACATGTAGGGTGTGGGTGTACATGTAGGGGTGTGGGTGTACATGTAGGGTGTGGGTGTACATGTAGGGTGTGTGTGTACATGTAGGGTGTGGATGTACATGTGGGGTGTGGGTGTACATGTAGGGTGTGGGTGTACATGTAGGGTGTGGGTGTACATGTAGGGTGTGTGTGTACATGTAGGGTGTGGGTGTACATGTGGGGTGTGGGTGTACATGTAGGGTGTGGGTGTACATGTAGGGGTGTGGATGTACATGTGGGGTGTGGATGTACATGTGGGGTGTGGGTGTACATGTAGGGGTGTGGGTGTACATGTGGGGTGTGGGTGTACATGTGGGGTGTGGATGTACATGTAGGGTGTGTGTGTACATGTAGGGGTGTGGATGTACATGTGGGGTGTGGATGTACATGTGGGGTGTGGGTGTACATGTGGGGTGTGGGTGTACATGTGGGGTGTGGGTGTACATGTGGGGTGTGGGTGTACATGTGGGGTGTGGGTGTACATGTGGGGTGTGGGTGTACATGTGGGGTGTGGATGTACATGTGGGGTGTGGATGTACATGTAGGGTGTGTATTTCTTGGCTTTTAAAAATAAACCCTACATTAACCTTAACTCACCTGTTGTAACCAGGCGCGTAGCTGCCTATACGCAACTGCGTGCACATCATTTGCGAGACAGAAATGTCGTTAAAATATCTGTGCCTAAAATAACTTTATTATATAGTGCCGGGTTACAGTATCATGATGCCCATTCAATGAAATTTAAAGTCCTTTTTTAATTTCAAAACATATCATGTTGAATATCGATTTAATGTACATTGTATATGTACTTGTAGTAGACGGATTGGGATATTCTTTGTTATCAGTAACATTTACCATATACTAGTATACCAGTCGAAAACAATTAAACAATTCGTAGATCGAATGTAAAGTCAGTCACCGTACACAAGGTTGGCATAATAAACACTTCAGAAAATAATTTTGTGAATTCTTCTTACTTTGGAAATTGACAAGAAACTCTGTTTTTATGCGCAAAAATAAGTGATTTCATTGGAAAACCCAGGACCTTTTGGGGGTTTCGCCCCCCGTGCCCCCACCATTGTCAGGTACCGTCAGTTCTCGAAATCAACTGGAGGTAATGGACGACTACATATAAGACATTGCCCCCCCCCCCCCCCCCCCCAGTGTATGGTTATAAGTTTTAGCTTTCGAAAATAAACCTTGTGGACATTAAGAAAATACATGTGTGGAAGGTGAAGATAACGAATAGTGATCAATCTCAGAACTCCTACAAGCAATACAAAATAGATAGTTGGGCAATCACGGACCCCTGGACACATCAAAGGTGGGATCGGGTGCCTAGAAGGAGTAAGCATCCCCTGTCGAGTGTCGACCGGTCACACCCGCCTTGAGCCTTATATTCTGTTCAGGTAAATGGAGTTATCCGCAGTCAAAATCAGTGTGCCAAGAACGGCTTAACAATCGGTATATAAAACACGTCAGACAGCATTTGACCCTACGATAGGTTGTATTGACGAACTAGATCGTTATAACGACCATAGAATTTGCGAAATGCTGACTTCAATCGAGACTGTTGAAACCCCTGTATTATTGTTAATAAACAAAACGTCATCGAAATGTCAAATTGAAGGCCACAGCGAGAAATTTTTTCTTCTCACGTAGAAGTTTTTGAATAAATTCTGCTTCATATGAATATAGAAACAGGTCAGCTAACAAAGGAGCACAATTCTTCCCCATGGGAATTCCATCAGACTGTTGGAAGACCTGATCACCAAAGACCACGAAGATATTGTCAATGAGGAACTTTAGCATATTTTTTATTTCAACTTCAGAGTACTTGTGCATGGAATCAGAGTGGTGTTTAACAAAGTAAGTTTTTGAATGACTGGTCACTAGATATGAATATGTACCTCTGAGGAAAACCATGTCGTGGTTTATATGTGCATGCATAGTTTCGGATTATTTGGACTTTTCACGACTATTAGTCCCAGTCGGCATTATATTCAGTTTCTTGAGCATCAAGTGACCGCTGAGTAATGTTTGATTGGTCAACTGCTTTTGACCTTGGGTCAACTGTAGAACTGATATCCATTTTTGATTGGTTCTGATCATATGTGCTTAAAAAACTCCCCCTTTCAATTTTTTCTTGTTCAATAATATCTTTGACCATCTGAATATTTGTATGGTTTAAGTGGTGTGATTGTGAGAAATGAGAGAGATCAACATCGTGTCTGTCCTCGGTACTCTCCGTTTGTTTGTCTGGTTTGATTGTATTTTCTTTGATGCTGGATTCTTCAAGGTTGCTAATGCTTACTGCGCTCTGTTTCTTCCTGGTGCTGGTTGTGCTGCTGTCATGGACCACTGCGTCGGGTTGCAGCTGGTTCTTCCTGGTGCTGGTTGTGTTGCTGTCATGGACCACTGCGTCGGGCTGCAGCTGTGGTTGCGGATGATTGGCATTTCTCAGTCTCTCCGCTTGTTCTCGCTTTATAAGTGATCTGACCAACAACACACCGTCAAAGTTTACGTTGTGGTCAGAACTTATATTGGTCTGTGACGTATCTTCTGACGTCACTTTCAGGGGTTCCACGATTTCTTTCTTGTCGCTTCCGTGGTTGTCGTACATTGGTGACGGGTGATGAGGTCTTGTGTTCAGCTGCATTCGTAGGCGTTCTAACTCAGCCTCGTTCTGAGCTCCAAGAAGTGTGGCCAATTCCCCAGGTTTATAATCCTGAATTGGGAAATTGTGTACGTTCCAGCTCGGCGGCATTATTGCATGAAGCGGGCCTCGCGGTATCTCCGCCATTGATGAGGACGTCTGCTCCGTCTCGGTAATGTTTGTTGATACCGCTGGACTTTCTTGTGGAGGAAGTTTTTCAAGTATGCTTAAAAGACAATTTGATAAAGCATTATTACGTAACGTATACATGTACATTAAAATAATTCAGGAACTAATTCTGAAACAGACTTTGGTACGTACGTCTTGGAGCGCTGTCTGTAACACTTCCCGCATTTTCTACAGGGACGGCGTTTGTAACAGGCATACGTGATCATGAAAACAAATAGGAGGAAGAGAATTGAACAGATGATGGCAGTTGTAATTCCGCCAGGTTTTTCTATGAAACTTCTGGGATCAACTGTAATTACACACAATATATAGATTAGTTCCTCACTGTAGCAATATTAGTCCGAAATATCCGACGTTTTCCTGGCTTTTTAAATGATTTTGATATCCACTGTGTCAGGATATCCTGGCACAGTAAATATCAAAATCATTAAAAAAGCCAGGAAAACGTCAGATATTTCGGACTATCTTAGTCTCTATAGCAATAACTGCACAGGGTTTTAAATCTTGATGGTTTAAAACAATGAAAAGGATCTCTAAGTGGGAAATATAAGGGGGTGGACCGTACCGGAGCAAAATTCAAATAAATATTAACAGATATATGTAACGTGTCTATGATATTAGCCGATCAGAAGCTGCATCAGTAGAGATAAGATAAGTTTATTCCAATTTTGGGCCCAGAGGGCATAACAGTAAGACATTTTATAAAGAAGGAAATTCAAAAAAGAAAGAAAGTTTACATTAACTACAGGTTACATAGACTGCAAACTGCATGTGGATGCAGCATGTTGGGGAAACAAGTACATACATATATGAATTGCTAATCATGTATATATACAAGTAAATGGACAGTATCAGTATTATACCAATATATGAATAATAAACTATAATGATTTTTGCAGTTTTAAAGCATCAATTCTTTTTCTGAAAGTTTGCACTAAATATTCACTCAATTTGACAATTACTGGTTTGTCTTCATTAATCATCAACCAAGTAAATAAGTATATATTGAACTAATCTCGGTTGAGATTCGGTTTGGCTGACGCCTTCACCGAATCTCTGAGCAGTCCTTCATAAATTCCCAGCGGCGTAGCTTGGGGAAGATAAATATGGAAGCAGAAAGGGCAGGGGGTTTGGGGGCCGCCCTAAGGTCCCCAATGGGGACCCAGTGGGCGAAGCCCCCGGAAGTTGGTGCATTTTAGACAATTGAGAAAGGTACATGTATTTTCAAAGTCTCCAAAACACATGGGGTATGGACATCGTAACTTCCATCAATTTAAAAAAAACAATAACCGATTGTCCATTAGTTTTACTGCAATTTGTTTTTGATTTTGAGACGTTTTGTACTCTTTTTATAACAACTAAATAATTGTGTTTTTGAATTCCGTGAAAGCTTAATTAAAACGACTAAAATTCGATGTATCTAAAATGAAAGAAGATACAATCGAATTTTAGTAGTTTTAAATAAAGCTTTGACAGAGTTCAAAAACACATTAGTTGTTATAACTAGAGTAAATAACGTCTCCAAAAAAATTGCAGTTAATCTAATTGATAAATAATTTTTTTTAAATGAAGGGGGTGGGATACGATGTCCGGCCTTACCCCATGTGCCTTTGCTTTTAAGTAGATTGATAAACATAATACAACACTAACTTTTATGCCATATTTTCTTATTATTATATTTTGTAGTAATTGAACTATAGTCAAATTAAGTGATTATTTAATTTTTTTACCGTAACAATGTGGGAGCACATGCTTCCGTGCTTCATAGGAAGCTACGCCACCGATTCACGTCTGGAGATTCACTTTCAGCTTCGGGTGGTAGCAATTGATGTGTACTTACGTGACACTGCTGTTCGTTTCAAATAAATTAGTTGACTATTAAACCAACTCTGTATGTATTACCGTCTGAATGTATAAATTGAATAAAATTAACTATCACAAAATTTTCCGTTCAAATGAAGCCTTCCATGGCCCAATATTTTATCTCCCGAAATTGAAGAGTTTCTATAGTTTGTTTGTTTTTTAAATTAGTGATGTACAAGTAGGTATTTGGAGATGCTATGAATCAGTAATTTTATTAAACAGACTATAGGAACTCTTCAATTTCAGGAGATAAAATATGCCATGGAAGTCTTCATTTGAACGGACAATTTAGTGATTGTTATCATTAAGGGATTTTCATACCTACAGGGTAAGCAATGCAAAATAATAGTGATAGAGTTAGTTTAACAGTCAAATCATTTATTTGAAGCGAACAGCAGTGTCACCCAAGTGCACATAAATGCTAGAACCGGCCGAAGCTGAAAGTAAATTTCCAGACATGAATTATGAAGGACTGCTCTTAGATTCGGTGAAGGTGTCAGTCCAAATACTCAGCCGAGATTAATATTGAACGATATCAGGACAATCTGTGCTAGGTTTTGTGACTGTATGAACTCATTTGAAACTGTTGATATCATCGCATTAATTTCATTATATGATTGCTTCAGAATACAACAAAAGGTATTTCAAGACCACTCTGTATAATTATACTAAATTCTTAGTACTTTGGAACGTAGACGTCACCGACAAGCAAAGATGAAAGTTTAAGTCGCATACAGACGGACATCGTGTAATTTAAAACAAAATGTAAACGATATGGCGTCTATACTCCATGTATTCGCTGTAGTAAACGTATCGTGGTCACACCGGTTGGTCTATTCCTTATACTATTTACTGCGCGGCAATGCTCCAGTGTGGTCACGTTTACCGACAATACCAATGCAAACTATGTTTTAACTGAGCTAATTCATTCTTTCTAATGGTCTGTGTCAATCTAGATATGAAGATTTTTCGAATGTTTGGACACGGTTACCCACGGTAGAATAATTCGTTGCCGCTTATCGTGACGTACATGTATGGTACTTCTGTACTACCATAAAACCTGACATTCTTACATTATATATTCTTTCTCGTTGTCGCTGAAGGAACTGTCGAGAAGCGTGTTTCACGGACGAGTGCTCCAGTGTAAAATTGTTCACACTTTGTGGTGCTGTAGAGCCGCTTTCGTTTTACTCGCGAGCAGACCTGTATGTAATATGTATAGAATCATAGTAACTATACATCTCTTAGTAAGACAAATTCCTCTATAAATCTTCTAGATTTTTTTTGGGGGGGGGGGGTCTACCTGGTTTGGTTATGTAGTGAATTAAAGCTGCAGATCTGTCGATCATGAGTTGGAGTCCCGCGGGCGTGTTCATTATAAATGTGTATAGTGATCCCCCCCCCCCCCCCCTCTGTGATTTTTCACCAAGATTTCCATTAAAAATTACATGTATTATACACATCTATAACACTTTCTTGTCTTTTAGAAAAATTACCGTCTGCACAAATCAGCGGTCCTATTGTTAAATATCCCTCCGATGCTTTCTTGGACATTCTAATGACCACCCTCGTCACTGGGAGGGCGCTGGAGTCCGTCAGGTACCCGCTATCTTCTCGTAGGGTCGCGTCTTCTGCCATACAGTTGCAGTTTTTAGAGGGATTTGCACACGTACTTGACAGGCCACACGCACAATAGCTAGATTGCATATCAGCATCTCCCCAGTAGTATTGCATTACGGAGTCACGTGATTCCCATTTTGAATACGTTGCTATGAAATTTTAAACCAAATAAAATTCATTATTATGAGCACGATCTACAGAATTTGTTACTTTTTGACTCATTTTGCGCAAGAAAAAAACTAGGATAGGAATGAAAAAGTTACTTCATAAAATATTGCCCTCTGATTTTTTCCGTCACAAATACACTTACGTTGTAGAATCAGTTTGGAAGTATTGCATTCATATTTTATGTACTGTTGACAGCTTGATGTCAAGGTCATTACCCGTTCTACGTCATTCATTGTGACGCCATACGTCGGAATCACTATACCGTACCCTGCAATAGAAGGCAAAGGAATAAAATTAAAAAAAATAAATAAATAAAGGTGCATAATGAAATTTAATGAAATATTTAGAACCAACTTGAAGTTATCCAATCAAAATCGTGGTCTACTGGTGACGTAACGATAATTGTTAAGAATCCAACCCCGACGCCAATTATGTAAAAGTATAATAAGTAAAAGTATGATAAGTAAAAGTATAATATGTAAAAGTATAATATGTAAAAGTATGATATGTAAAAGTATGATATGTAAAAGTATAATATGTAAAAGTATAATATGTAAAAGTATGATATGTAAAAGTATAATATGTAAAAGTATAATATGTAAAAGTATGATATGTAAAAGTATGATATGTAAAAGTATAATATGTAAAAGTATGATATGTAAAAGTATGATATGTAAAAGTATGATATGTAAAAGTATGATATGTAAAAGTATAATATGTAAAAGTATGATATGTAAAAGTATGATATGTAAAAGTATGATATGTAAAAGTATAATATGTAAAAGTATAATATGTAAAAGTATAATATGTGAAAGTATAATATGTAAAAGTATGATATGTAAAAGTATGATATGTATTACGTGGCCATTTGATATTTGAGTTATACCGTCTATACATCATATTGAAAACTTTAGTCTTACAGCCGTCTATACATCATATTGAAAACTTTAGTCTTACAGCCGTCTATACATCATATTGAAAACTTTAATCTTACAGCCGTCTATACATCATATTGAAAACTTTAGTCTTACAGCCGTCTATACATCATATTGAAAACTTTAGTCTTACAGCCGTCTATACATCATATTGAAAACTTTAGTCTTACAGCCGTCTATACATCATATTGAAAACTTTAGTCTTACAGCCGTCTATACATCATATTGAAAACTTTAGTCTTACAGCCGTCTATACATCATATTGAAAACTTTAGTCTTACAGCCGTCTATACATCATATTGAAAACTTTAATCTTACAGCCGTCTATACATCATATTCAAAACTTTAGTCTTACAGCCGTTGATGGAGTGTCCCAAGTGAGTCCTCGCAATGACGTCATGATTGAATACCGTCTGCGCGGGAATGGACGTCATGTCACAGTACACGGATAACACGTTCCCGTCTCTGCTCGGGTCCACGTTGAAAGAAGCGCTCTTCGTATATCCGTGCAATCGCCATTCTTCACAGTTTCGCCATTTTGTCGCTGCTGTTGCTGGAAAATTGCAAAAACAAACCGTTACATGTGTATACATGTGCTTTTGTCATGTTACAGACAGTTGTATGTGTTTGCACGTGCTGTTGTTAGGTTATAGATCGTGAATTGACCGGTTGGCAGTAAATATTAAGTTTACATGTTGTCATGGTATTTGCCACACTACAATCAGCTATAATGAATAGAGCATTAATTATTGCTTCCGCAATTTAAACGTTTGCTGTTTGAAATTTTTCGATCTGGTCTGCCATTACAACCTATCAGAGGGTCATGAAAATGCTGTCTGGTGTGTTTCATACCGATTGTTAGACCGTTCATGGCACACTGATTTTGACTACGTATAACTCCGTTTACCTGATCAAGATATAGGGCTCATGTGACCGGTCGACAGGGGGTGCTTACTCCTCCTAGGCACCTGATCCCACCTCTGGTGTGTCCAGGGGTCCGTGTTTGTCCAACTCTCTATTTTGTATTGCTTATAGGAGTTATGAGATTGATCACTGTTCGTTATCTTCACCTTTATAGGAGTTATGAGATTGATCACTGTTCGTTATCTTCACCTTTATAGGAGTTATGAGATTGGTCACTGTTCGTTATCATCACCTTTATAGGAGCTATGAGATTGATCACTGTTCGTTATCTTCACCTTTATAGGAGTTATTAGATTGATCACTGTTCGTTATCTTCACCTTTATAGGAGTTATGAGATTGGTCACTGTTCGTTATCATCACCTTTATAGGAGTTATGAGATTGATCACTGTTCGTTATATTCACCTTTATAGGAGTTACAAGATTGATCACTGTTCGTTATCTTCACCTTTATAGGAGTTATGAGACTGATCACTGTTCACCTTTCATTGCACCTAACGAAGTAAACGGGTATATATGTAAATGTGTGCAAGACGGGGACAAACCATTTAGACCTATGATAAGTGCTCGGGGCTGTATTTAGACCTATGATAAGTGCTCGGGGCTGTATTTAGACCTATGATAAGTGCTCGGGGCTATATTTAGACCTATGATAAGTGCTCGGGGCTGTATTTAGACCTATGGTAAGTGCTCGGGCTGTATTTAGACCTATGATAAGTGCTCGGGGCTGTATTTAGACCTATGATAAGTGCTCGGGGCTGTAGCAGTAAGGGTTCTTTAATGTGCCAATGCCTGCCCCAACTAGGTCATATCCGACAGACCTATGATATGCGTGATTCTTGCATCTAAATGCCGAGCGTTTGACGAAGGAGCTCTCGCGTATCGAATCAGCTGAGAGACATAAATACCACACGCAGTTGATAATGGAATATTGCTAATTAAGTTTGGAAGGTTAATGATGGAGAAGCTGACGTCATCACGTTTGTCGTAAAGTTGAGTAGATAGTTTGTCGCTAATGTCCATGTTCAGTAAGATGTCTAAATACATGAAGTGGATTTGGAAAGATCTTGTGTCCTTTATTTCGAGTTCACTTGATATATCGAATCGACATATGAATGAAATATTTTTATAGATAAAAAACAAACAAACAGGTCAGTTAGTAAAGGTTTACAATTTGTGCCCATTGGAATTTCAGCAGATTGTTGGAAGACATGATCTCTAAAGATAAGACCTGATCTCTAATGGCTACGTAAATATTGTTAATGAGGAACTCCAACATTTATATACATCGGAGTACTTGTGCGCAGAATCAGAATGATTTTTACTTAGTTCAGGGTCATGACATAAGATCTGACCAATTGTAAGCTTTGTGTAAAGTATATAAAATTTTAAAGTTATTTTTATTACAAAATTATAACCCTTTGAAATGTTACTCATTTCCTTTACCATTGACCTCGACCTTGGTCAAATAACCTTGATCCAGGATTATGACATACTGTATGGTTACATGTATGCAGTTTTTGTGCAAAGCACTCAACCTTTCTTTGAAGCATGACCTTGTGATGACTCTTCCTCTCAATTCTGTGACCTTGACAGTCATTTCTAACAAAGTCCTGACGAAATGACCTTTGTGTTTTCTAATCTCCAATTAACCACGTTATGATCCAGATTTATGTGAGAGGAATTGTCCGAGAACGGAAACAGGCTGAGAATGGAATGAGACCATACGAAGTGTGTTTAGAGGGATCCGCCCATAGAGTGATCTGCCCATAGAAGGATCCGCCCATAGAGGGATCCGCCCATAAAGGGTTCTGCTCATAGGGGGATCCGCCCATGGAGTGAACCGCCCATAGAGGGATCCGCCCATAGAGGGATCCACCCATAGAGGGATCCGCCCATAGAGGTATCCACCCATAGAGGGATCCACCCATAGTGGGATCCGCCCATAACGACACGCCCTTGGATCGTGCTATGCAGTTTATTCTAGAAAACAAGTCATTAACTATTAATATTAATGATTTCTTTTAATCAGCGTTAAAATTAATCTCGCCTACTCGTGTATTTTCTAGATTATGTTCATTCTATCAAAACTTGATAAAGGGATATTCTATGAAACTCAAATTAAGGAAGAAAGATACCCTGGGAAGAAAAATATTATACGTGTGACTTTTCTAATCAGCGTACAACAGTCCCTACTTAAGTGATTACAAGTATATAATTTTGTATCCATTGTATATTTTCAGAAAATCATATGAAAATGTAAATACGTTCGATTAGTATTTCGAGAAATATCAATTTCAATATCCTTCCTCACACTATTAGGCAATCTTTCTCCTTCAGAGGACTAGCACCCCCCCCCCTTTTTTTTTAAACGAAAGAGATCATTCTTATACACTGTGTTTCTGTTTGAATTGTTAGTAAATCAAAGTGCTTATATATATCCCGAGAAAATGGTTAAAATCAATACCATTTACTGAATTTGTATCGCTGTTTATCTAAATTCCTTGACATCTAAATGGAGAAATAAGCCACTTCTAGATAGAGAGACGATTAAATTCTTTCTGTTACTTGTCTATTTTAGATAAACTTGAAATGAGTGTTAAGAGTACTTACACCCACTCTAACTTAATAAACACTACAGTTACGGGATGTGCATATAGGCCTACATGTATACATAAATATATTCTAATGGTTCAAAGTGACAAACAAATGTGCTTGGGAACTTCCTGGAGTCCTAGAGAAATGAAGAGTGCTAGTATTAGTATGATATGTAAATAAGCGGCTCAGTGGCGGATCCAGAAAATTTTCAAAAGGGGGTTTGCGACCATGCAAGTTTGTACCTTTATCACTAAAGAAAGAGGGAGAGTGGTGAATAAGAAAAAGAAACCCACACAAATGGCTAAATTGACCATTTTAAGAAAATATTCAACTAAAGGGATGGGGGTGGGGTGGAGGGTTACAACCTCCGCAATCCCCGTTTAGATCCGCCACTGCGGCTGTTTGCACAATCGTACTCACCCCGTAAGATCCACAGCAATATGGCACCGCAATGTATCATGTTCACTGGTGTTGTCTCGCAATCTGAAAAGTGACTTCTCAAGAAGAGGACAATTATATGTAAGCAATATCAAGTATAGTTAACAATACTATTGGGAAAATTTACTTACACAGTAAGATCGATGTATACTTTGAAGTTTAAATAAAAAAATGCCAACATTACAACACTCAGATGAAATCATTGCAAAATTTATTTAGACGGTGTTTTGCAAACATTGTTGAAAGCGTTTAGGACGAGGGCAAATTCAGTGATTTACACTCCACAAGTCTAAAGAAATTCCATGAATAAAGCGGAAGTCGCGTATTTGTCCAAAGCGGAAGTTCCGTATAATACAGTATGTAATTAAAGCAGCAGATTTCTTTTTTTATTGTATACCACAACCATGCTCTGTGTAGCAGCAGTATTAATATATCTTATGATTCTTCTCTGAATGAAAAAAAGTTGAAAAGTACCCCAAAATGTTGAATCGTTTAAAGTGTTTGATTAAAGCTGTTGATGATCGTAACACACGGAAGCTAACGGGTCCTTTTTTGGACAATGTAGATCCAGCGCCGGGCCGCCCCTCACAAACATGGTCCCTTTTTTAAAAAATATAGAAATAGGTTCAAAAATACTTAAATTTGCTCGTCATCAGTATTTTCAGGGGGTTTTGCCCCTTGGGCTCTTACCAGAGTTTCACTCTGGACCCACTGGGAGTCTCAACACAGTTCCAAGACACCCAGCTATTTCCCACCTCTCTCTCTCTCTCTCTCTCTCTCTCTCTCCGTTCAGAAATTTCCTATTAAAGCCGCCACTGTTAGATATACAATATAATGCATTAATTTATCTTGTTGTCTTTATCAAATGAAGAGGTCCCGATAACATTGTGGACATATTAAGGAATAACCGCCAACGATGAATATGATATCATAATCACGTGGTACAAGTCTTCATTGAAAAAAGAAGAAAAGGGAGAACTTTGTAATGCCAGGAAATCATTATTTCGCAATAAATCAACTGGGGAGAGCAGAATCATTGGTCTCTATATATCTCTCGCTCACTAACCGGCGATCAGAATCATTGGTCTCTATATATCTCTCCTTCACTAACCAGTGAAACCGTCCTCGAACTATCTAACAAAGAATGTAAAAATGCATCATACGTGATATTATAAAAGTATTCATGGGAACACCTATTAAAGTCTATCGAATCCTCTTTTTCGAATTTTGGAAAATATATTTTGAGAGAGAACATCAGTAGGAGCACGTCTCCACATTACTTATGTATAACCTTTTCCCATTCTGTGGGTCACGTCAAAGGGGACGTAACTGTATACTGCAAGGGCAGAATTTTGTTATCGTGCATGGTGCCCACAATGCTAAATGGTGAAAATCTCTCTCTCTCTCTCTCTCTCTCTCTCTCTCTCTCTCTCTCTCTCTCTCTCTCTCTCTCTCTCTCTCTCTAGCCGACCAAACCTACTAAATGAGGACGTCCTCACAATGTGTAGAAGACAATTCACACATATATTATTCTAAAGGCAAAAAAGTACTATGTTAGGTATAGCTATAGGGTTACTTATAAAAGTTGATCTAATACTCTCTTTCGAATTATGAAAAAAGTTTGAGTTTGACAAATGAGAGAGAATATTGGTAAGGACATGTCCTCACACCACTTCTCCTCACGAAGCTAATATTTTGTATCTACTGTACATCTTTCACATTCTGTAGGTCATATTTATGAGGGGCGTAATTGTGAGGACTGTTTGTTTTTGTTTTGGTCCATATAGTGCAATTCTGTCGTCACAACTTTTGTCCAGTGGTTGACATTTGTCCTCACTTTACACGTTTTACCCCCCCCCCCCTCTCTCTCTCTCTCTCTCTGTTTGTGTTCTATAACAGCCTTAGGGAGAACATATCCAATTCATTAAAGATATCTTTAAATACTATGTAAGTAGACTTAGAGGACACTTAAGTATACAATTAGAGATATCATTAACAAGAAAGTGTAATTAAAACATTCCTACTCTACTATAGCGAAATAGTCCACTGCGATCTACGATTAAATTCTTTAATGCAAACAATAGAAAGAAAGAGAGGTGTGGCTGCCAATATTGACCATCGTGTGGATTTTGTGTCCCACATGCTTCTTCACGGAAGTTTGATAGTGTACATTGAAAATCATGGGTATTATAATCTTTTATACCTTTCTTGATTGAGGACATATCGTCTTCATTACGGAAAAATATACTGACAAATATATCGCACTTTGATTACGAAACATGAACATTACAGGCGTGTACACCAGCTTCCTTGAATGCTTTTTGTTTTAAAGTTTGAATTCCGCCCACGTGAGGGAATTTGCCCTTCCCTTCTTTTCCTTAACACAAGGAAACATACACAGTTAGTAATTAGAATGGACACGTCCTGCGGTAAGTCTGAATTTCACCGTTTTCCTTCGATGTACTTTGCCTCACTTACAATATAGACTATGTGGTAGTTTGTTGGTTTTTAAAAAAAAATGTTTTGAATATTGATTTTATTGATGTGACTTTTCTCGTCCTCATGTGTGTTTACAAATCACGCTCATTTTTTGTATCTATGCTATGCCCCCAGTGGGACCACGATTGGCAAATAAATCTAATATCTATTCTATTGTACAGTGTAGGCAAAGACCTGATGTTATAATGGCATTTGACGACCTCCATATAAATAGCGGCAGACCTGTAGCTCTCTGGGGGAAATATTGAGATATCTGGTCTGTCCAAATGCTTCCCCAGAAAGCTACTGATTTGCAGCTACCATATAAGATTTAACAGTTTTGGTATTTAAGTACACACAGCGGGTACAGAGGCAGTGATCTACAGTTAACGAATTCTGGGAAAGCATACGTGAATAGAATATACTGGTTTTATAATGGCACATTAAAGCAGGTGTTTGCCCGAATCCATCCTGCTTTAAATGAAAGTGTTGATAGACTCACGTTGAAAAACTACAGAGAACGGCGACTATAATCCTTTTTTTTTTTCGCCATGCAGAATATAGTTGACGTATTTTGAAATATTGAAAAAACTTTCGCGATTCGTTTGTCTTGTTTTCTCAAACTTCACAATATCGTGTATTGTTTCATCAAACTGGTTTTTAAGTCGTGGAGTTTTAGTTCTCGTGCGGAGGCATTGCTCTCAGTATACAAATGTATTTTATCTGAAACACCGATCAAAGTTGACTTAATAAGTTTGAAAATATATCAAACGACAGCAGTGTCAAAAGATTAATTTTGCTGTTTGTAGGTGATCGCATGGTCTCTCTGTTCTTTGCTGGGCTATTTGTCGGGTTTTTGCTGTTGTTCTTGGTGTGTGTCCTCCTTTGGAGATTCAGGCAAGTATTAAGTACAACTGCAACACTAACTACCTACATTGTATAGTAGATTATATATGTAGTTGATTGTTAAGTTTACTTATATCACATACATGCATGTTAAGGTACCTACAATGATCCTTCACATTCTAAATTTAAATGAGATGCCCATGTTACAGTAAATACCTTGCAAGCCAATTTATGTACAGACATGCGCGACACGAGTGACGTCACAAAAACCTCACCATTCCATCATTGCAATTTCCGCCTCAAACTTGAACCTCTCCAGTTTCATGTTGTTTTTTTTTTTTCTAATATGTAATTTCCATGTATCAAACAAACATATATACACAGGAACTGATAATTTTGCCTGTGATGATAATAGCAAGGGTCTGTACTACACCACCCTAATAATTGTTATCAGGGGTGGTATGGTACAATCACAGGCACTCGACGTTTTAAATATCTATAATAAAAAAAAAATTGTCTTCCTGTAAACATAATGTTTACAGGAAGACAATTTTTTTTATTATAGATATTTAAAACGTCGAGTGCCTGTGGGTACAATGTATTGACCATTACTATCAAAACAAAATTACCGGCTGGTCTACATGGTGCATATATTTGCCACAAACATGGCTCTTTTCCCCCCTATCCACCCTAGGACTGATACCGAGGTCTTGGCGTTGAAATCATGAAGTGGGTAAATGTGACACGGAAAAGGTGGGCGGGGTGGGGTGGGTGGGGTTGTTTATTCTCATTTGTCGCGTGAGGTATCTGTCTTGTCAGTGGTCCAAATAAACCCCCGCCTACCGTATGGAATCGATTCTCTGACACAAAATGCTGTTTTCCATATGATCATGTGTAGCCTTAGATTTGGATCTTTTTTTAAATTCTTTATAATCTAGAGCAAGGTGGGTCAAGAAGGCTGCAAAGCAACTCCGCCTCGGTTACCAAGACAACAACGAAACCAAGAACAATGATAAGGTAGAAATATCTTTACTTCAATTGTAAAAGGAAACAATCCTTTGTTCAACAGCAATTTAAAATCACGAGAAATTACTATTAATTTGAGTAATTTCCTTGTGTAAATATCGTTGAAACAAATTTACGGGTAGATAGGTGCCGGTATTATATAATTCCATTCAAAGAACCACTGACATTCTCTAATTCATTCCTTTATATTTCAGAGAAAAACTTATTCTTTACGAGAACAGGAACCTATTCCCTCCGATTCTCCTGTCCTCATGAGAAGAAGACAAACAGCCATTACAAGCAGTCACATGACCTTCCGACCCCTGAACTCGAATCCCTGTAACGTTGGAGACGCTGATGTAGGAGATCACGTGAAGCTTCAATCCATGTACTCTGCACCTCGTGACCTAATTCCTGCTACATCTCGGAGTAGCTGCCTCGGGCAACTTGGTTTGGCAGATTACATGTTAAAACCAGATGAAACCGATTGTTCTCCTCAGAGTCCCGTATCGACTGAACAAATTTCAAGGAAGCCACCAACAAAATACAGATATGACTCGTACGATGATGAGTCTCCCTACAGTTTAATTCGGTATCCTGTGGGAGGATATCCCAGTCAGGTTTTATATTCACCAAGACACGAGTATACTCCACATTCAGAATCAAGACTAGACTCACGTGGAAGTGATTATACGAGACACCAGGACACAGGTCAGGATCCTAGATGGTCAGCATTCAGAAGTCACCGACGTTCAACGTGTCCAGAACTCCCTGACCTTCGTCTTGACCACAGGGAAGTATGGTCACAGAACATTGGCCCCTCACAAGTTCGTATTTACGTGTAACTATTAAAATGTTGCACTGAGATAAAACTTGCTAGACGTTTAGCAATCTTTTCACTGTAAGTTCCTTTTCCGGTATAATAATGGTAGGGACAATTTCTATTGCAGAATTCTGAAACATCCATCGCCAACGAGAGAGTGGATGCGTATAAACCCAAAGAAGAGGAACAATTTTACTACACACTAGAAAACGTGAATCCACGCCCCATTTCTAGATTGGAGAGATTACTCAGTATGCCACGTGACTCCCAATTGATCGACCGTGACAGTTCCGGTAACAGTTCCTCACTTTCAGAGAAGTGTTCGAATAGCCTCTCGGAGACAATAATCACGGAGTGTCCTTACTTGAGAAGGAACTTTGATAAAGGGTTACCTGATCAAAGAAAAACAATGGGCTGTTCTGTGATATCATCAACAAGCGTCTAATTTTTTGAAAATGAAATTCTTTTCCGTTTTCTTCTTTTCTTTACACACCATATATACAAGTTTTTGTTTCGTCAGACTTCGTTTTACATTTGTACTTTAATCTAGGGGTGAATCAATATATCGAAACGTATCGGTATACGTCTGTCCAGCAATATACGATACGGTGTTTCGACGATACGATACGATATAATGTCGGGTTTAAAAATGGCCCTTTTAATAGTCGGGATTGAAGTTCATAATTTAAAAATGGCTTCTAACAGGAACGCGATTCCTCAGACTTTAACCCCCGCTTTTACATTGTGACATCAGAGATTCCTCAGACTTTAACCCCCGCTTTTACATTGTGACATCAGAGATTCCTCAGACTTTAACACCCGCTTTTACATTGTGACATCAGAGATTCCTCAGACTTTAATACCCGCTTTTACATTGTGACATCAGAGATTCCTCAGACTTTAATACCCGCTTTTACATTGTGACATCAGAGATTCCTCAGACTTTAATACCCGCTTTTACATTGTGACATCAGAGATTCCTCAGACTTTAATACCCGCTTTTACATTGTGACATCAGAGATTCCTCAGACTTTAATACCCGCTTTTACATTGTGACATCAGAGATTCCCTCAGACTTTAATACCCGCTTTTACATTGTGACATTAGAGATTCCTCAGACTTTAATACCCGCTTTTACATTGTGACATCAGAGATTCCCTCAGACTTTAATACCCGCTTTTACATTGTAACACATCGGAGATTCTTCATACTTTATTCCCCGCTTTTACATTGGAGTTTCCTTAGACTATAATTGTCATTGTTTGTTTTGTTATGAAATAAAAGATATTAAACCACTTCATTTTTATTTTTTATTTTAATATTTTACTTCAGAAAATCCAATATATCGGATATCGCATCAGAAAGTATCGTATCGTATCGTATCGGAAAATACACACCCCTTAATAACAAATTTACCAACAGAACTCGAGGAAATAAACACTCCAAATGAACGCGATGTTTACTAGGTGTTTATTTGCGATCTCTGTCCTGATGTATGTACAAAACGATAGTAAATAAACTTGAACAAACATATAAAAGGCACAAAGCATTGCATGAGTTGACACGTGGTGACACAGATTGGTAAGAATACAAGTAAACCTGTTTATTACATAAACTGTTCCAACAATCAACTCTATATTAAAGAGTGTACAATCAAAACAGTCTCTTGTTGCTGCTAGCACAGTTTGTCATACGATCAACAAAAAACCGAAAATTCTGATGTTTTACCAAAATATGATTTTTCAGGCATACAGGTTTTTTTTTTCAACTTTCACTTAACATATTTCCAGTTTGAAATAACTTTTAAAATGTGTCACCAGGTCAAATTAAAACAGAACACAGATTTAAAATGGCTGCCATATTTCAACTGAATATCACATATCAATAAGACAAAATGGTGTGTTGCTTCTCGGAAATTAAAATAAAATCATAAATGCTGTTAGAGTAATATAAAATGGAAAAATCATAAAAAGTGGTCTGTTTCACTCTGAGAACATCTTCGTACAATTTAAATGCTAAATATGTGGCAGATCTCGACCTTTTGCAATGCAAGTCTTTATTTTCCAAACAGATCTCGTCAAATAAAATCTCAAAAATATTGTGGTATAATTATCAGTGTATTTAAGGTGCCAGCCATTTACACCCGTAAACTAAAAATCACTTTTAAATATTAGTCCTGCGAAACTGAGTAAGTCACAAGGAGAATAAATAAATAACCACAGGTCATTAAACCACATGACCAATCACAACCTTTGACCTCTTGTAGATTGAAATAAATATTGAGTATGAACCATTCTTTGCTGGCTTGATGCTCGCACGTACAAACTACACAGTATGATCAACACTGAAGTTAGGTATGTAACACAACATGGAATATAACAGCACAGCACTAGACTGGTTCTCAACAATGATAAAACAACTGGTACCCAGCATATATATATATATAGAGTGCACATGTATTACTTGAACACTGATTTTAAACGATTTAATGAAAGTTAACAATGATTGTCTCTAGTTTTCCATTAATTCACACTGAGGCGATTATAAGTTTTGTCAGGCATTTGCGACACAACAAATGAATGGCATTGATTGGTCAGTGACACACACCATTATAATCAGGATATAACGCACTGCTTCTGTTTCACTCTATGTCGCCCTGTCATTCGCTGACGCATTGCACTATTAGCTCCGAGCGAGAGACTCATATCATCCACGTACGATATCCTTGCTCCAAGGCCCTGATTTCTATCGTCATAGTAATAACTATCATCGGAATCACTAGAGCTAGAACAAGTGCTACAATAATCGTCATCACGATAATTGTTCGAATCGGACCAATGACCTTGACCTGGGTCACGCCTGGATATCCGGTCACTTCTCCGTCTTCCGTGACGTCGATTGTGTGCCCTTTCTGAAGGTCGACCTTCGAAACTTTGGCTCCTGGGATAGTCGGATACTTGAAGAGGCACTCTTCCCGTCGGAGGTCTAGTTACGGGGTTCATCCTCGCACTGTCTGGTAATGGAGGTAAACCACTGTTCACATTTTGGGGTAAAGCATTTAACTGTCCATTTTGTTGTGGCGGTGGCACATTTTGCGGAGAAGTATTTATAGAATTGTATCGTAGTTCTGGGAAAGATCTGGCAGACTCCGGATTTCCACTTCCTATCATGCGATCTATAGGTCTGATAGAACGATACTCGTTGGATTGCTGCGAGCTGTTTGTTTGTTTCATACCTCTGTTTGGCACATCATACATACATGGTAACTCCTCATATTCATGATAACGAGTGTTCAGATTTTTTTCCGATCCAGACCGACTCTTGCTTTGAGAGTTCATTTTGACACTTTCTTCCGTGGGACTAGACGGAGGATCCGTCGAGAGATCCGGCATGGAGAATTGTGACAGCCTCTTTTTGAGTTTGGCTTCGTGTGGAACAGGCAGAGCATCAATAAGACCATCTACATTCAGTTCGTAATTTCCACTGCTCTGACCTTGAGACTTCTGGGACCTAACAGTGTCGTACATTCCGGGTGCGTACACTTCACTGTTGCTACTGGTGGCATATCCTTGGTCACGGTCCGACGACGGCAGACTGTCGGACAGAGAATATTGCTGTCGTAAAGCTTCCTGCATTCCCATGGTTCCTTGCTCCTGTAATGCATGGCTGACTGGGGATCCCAATCGCATGCTATTTATATCATGCACATAATCCTCAGGTCGCCTGGGAGTTTGCGTCTGCATGGAAGCAGCCCGACTACAGGCTGCAGAACAGTAAATCACTCCGTGCTTGGGTAGAAATGGTTGTCCTAGTAACGATTTTTGACACGTGTGACACTTAAAGCAGCGTTCAGTCGCATGCCAGTGTTGACCTTCGTGGGTCATTTGCCCTTGATCCACACCGATGTGTTCACCACAAGTGTCGCAATACTCTGCGTACATTCTCTCGAAACACACACAGCAGTACGGTCGACCTTCCTTCATTATGTACCGCTGGCCTCCAAGCTGTCGATCACACTCAAAACAACAGAAATGTTTCATGTGCCAGCTCCTCCCCTCAGCCTCAGTGCACTCATCAGCAAAAATTATCTACCAAAGAAAAAAAAACCACCCACTTTACATAACCTTCAAATCCAAACTTCATTTATTGCATTATTATAGAATGATATTTTACTTCAATCTAGGACATGTTTGTCAAATTAAAAAATCTGCCATTTAAAAAGCAAAATTTGATTTTAATTCATGAAGGTTTCAATCCTGACACAAATCATTTGTTCACCCTTATCAATACCCTTTAAATTCCCTTATTGTGATTTCACATAAATCCATCAGATATTTCATTTAATCTGAATTGTAGTATAATTGAATTGAATATAAGGTACCCCGTGGTACAAGTCCCAATACACATCACCAATTACACTGACACAAAAAATTCATTCACTAGTCCCAAGAAATTCTGGGACCTCCTTACAGGGAATTATACTAGTTAAGTACATTCAAACACACCTCATCACAGGCCCCACAGCGAGGCTTTATAAGTTCAGCATGGTGCCTCCCACAGTACAAGAACTCGTCTTTGAAGAAGTATATGAGGTCGACCAGGAGTTCGTCGCAGGTGGTGCAGGTGAAACACGCCGGGTGCCAGATTTTGTCGTGTCCAGCCCTGGAGGCAAACACCGCCATGGAACCGCCCGATATCATCTGTTGACACTGTCAAAGAAAAAGTATGTTGTGTCCAAAAAATTCATGAATATACTGAACAAATAATTTTGCTTAAAACTCATTTTTGTTTGAACATTTATAATTACACAGCATTAATTTTATTAATTTTTCCATACTGACTTCATTTTGCAGTACAGTGTTGAACTTGCAAGAGTTATTCCTCTTGTTATGCAGCTGAACAACAAGCCCACTGAAAAGTGCCTTACCTTGCAGCAGATGACCCCCTGCATGGTAAGGGGGAGTGGTCTGACGCTGCCCCTCCCCAGGGCTTCACGTTTCCTCTGGACACTGAACATCCGTAGTTCCCGCTTCTCGTCCTCGGAGAGGGTGTTACAGTAACGGACCTCATTGTCATGGGGAGGTAACTGCTGCAGAAGCTGGCGGACTCTGTATTTTTCACCAACACTATTCAGGAAGGGAACCTTGTCCTCAGGAAGGCAGGAGAAGTATTGGTGGACCTGTGGAGGAGAGTTTTGTATTCAAAACGAGGTATTACACGAGGACTCAAGGACTTGTGTTGGAAGGTTTTAATATCTATATACTTGTGTACACAGTCTGTGGTGGAAGGTTTTAATATCTATATACTTGTGTACCTGTGGTAGATTTTTTACCTTTTAGAATCACAACAAAGTAAAAATACTGATAGTTTATGAATAATCAAATAAAAATTCTACCATTAATTTAACAAAAAGCCCACACCATTGATCTGGTATTGTACTAGTATTATACTCATAGTGAATACAGACAGAGTGGGGAAATAGACAAATTTAAAGAATATGTAAACTGATATCTAAAATAAGGCATGTGTAATATCAAAAGAAAACCCCTGCACAGAAGCAGAAGGGGCCTGACACATGACTAATCCACTCCCACATTCATCTTTTCAAAAATGTCCCTTGTGGTTTTAAATTACTCCCAAACACCAAGAAACAGCTTTGTTTTCATGGTCAATTCATTTTCATTGAGGTGGTGTCTTTATTAAGAGACTTCTTTGACTATGAACTCTCCACTATTAACATGATTAAGTACACAGTACAATCTGTTGCTCGTGTGTCAACACTTTGTAATTGTGCAGTGGAGATGAAATATGAGCTTATAATAAGAAGCCGTTTAAAATCTAAATATTTTGCAGCCAATTTCCTCTCAATCCCCCCAAAAGACAACAATGTAACCTTTTCTTTCTGGACCTAAACCTACTATCTAACAGCCGATAATTCGCGACAAACATTCGCAGCGGAAAAATTAATAATTATCAGTTAGGCACGAGACTGTTAAGACACAAAAGGGGGAACTTGAGTAATAAGAATCCAATGCTTTCTAATTCATTTGTAACCACAAAGAGCAATTGAGAATATATACTATAGTTTACAGACTGCGAGACTATAGAGAATATATACTATAGTTTACAGACTGCGAGACTATAGAGAATATATACTATAGTTTACAGACTGCGAGACTATAGAGAATATATACTATAGTTTACAGACTGCGAGACTATAGAGAATATATACTATAGTTTACAGACTGCGAGACTATAGAGAATATCTACAGGCAAATAATGAAACCTAAAAACTTCACCAGCAAGTTCAGGTCACCATTTGTAGGTGAATTCCAGAAACCTTTTATGAGTCTTGCAAAAAATAAAAAATTCTTTCAACTTTCCTTGAAGATAAGAATTAATGGTAGAAACATTTACAAATTCACAACATCAGGAAGAAATGGCACTGTGATTCATTGAGGTTTGTATTCACAGTCGTGCGTTCATAGCTTTAGTATCTGTGGAAGGCTATAGTGATAGTCATCTCAGTCAGGGTTTTTTATTCCCATAAAGATGCTACCCTATATATTCTACCATTAAAGCCTAGTTGTTTTAACTGTAGAGAAAAAACTTGAAAACAAATTTCACCAAATAAAAAAAAAATGCCTCCATGATTGATTGACAGACACAATTGGTAGCTTTGATGCAAAATTTCTGGCAATTTACACCCCCTAGTCAATGTTTCAGTAGAGCTTTAATCAAAGGGTAATTAGTGGATGCTGGAAAGAGCACACAAGATGCTCACTCCTAATACACAAACCAAATGTTTGTTCCTCTCTGACAGTAGTACAGCTTCTGCGAAATTTCCTTCCACAAAAAAGTTACGACATGCGGTAATGTTTGTCGAATTGTTTGTCTGCAGTTGTAATTTACATTCCGCAGATGACAGTCATTGTGTGAAAAATCATTCACATCTCTATCAGTCAGTTCCGCAAACTTTCTCTCCTTCAAAAAGATCAACTTTCATTTGAAGAAAAGAACTTTCATTTGTGTTGAATTTAACAATCATTTTGTTGTAAACCCCAGATTCTTCCCAGGTTATCCTGGTAAAATTTCCCTTATCAGATCATCCTCATGATAATTATACTCTTAAATTAATCTGATAAAATGACAATTAAAGAAGGCACAAGATCCTACATCATTTATTTATGATCATTTAAGAATATCTGTCAGGATTGATTAAATCGGATTGTAGATGGTGATATATGTGTTCATAAGTAATAATGATGAATAGATAAAATGATGTACAGAATCTGATTCAAAGTATTCAAATTTGTAATCTCGCAGTTCATCAACTCATTAATTCAGAAGAGCAACATTAAGTGTTATCTCCTGAAACCACAAAGAAAACATTGAAATACGAAAACCAGGATCTACCATGTTTAACAAGCAATCTACGATTTAGAAAGCCCTGTATCGGACACAACCATCAAAATATCGGCATCAGCAAGCAGCAGCATTCTGAGCGAACATTAAATGAAATCACCCCTCCTGCTTCCCAATGGACAAAAAAAAACAAAACTTTCCGATACTTTGAGATTACAATATCTGACAGCATTCCATATTGCTCATACCATTTTCAGGCCCTGCTTATATAAATCATCTCTGTGATTTTTCTACCACATTGAACTTTTGCTTCAGAGTGTAATAAAAATTGCTCCATGCTCTACTATGGAATTTTATTACCCCGTTTAATGTTTTTGCACCACGTGATTTATTTCGCCTTTTAGAAGGCTGCGTATACTTCTCTTTAAAGTCGTAAATTTAGCTCTATCAATGACGATTGGCATTTTAAACAAGGCCTGTAATATCTGATCACTTCGTGAACTTGAACAGACAATTGCTTTTATCACAATTCCTGAATTTTAATTAACCAAATATCTTAAATCTCTATAATGGATTAAAATCTTAATTTGATCCCTGAAGTGGAGGAAAGGAGAGGACTAAAAATGATTCATGGTTTGTTCGGATATTGCATGCTTTTCATACATGAACTGGCTCTTACATAATGTTGAGTTTACGTGAGACACACACCATGAACAAAACATGGACATATCTTATGAATATGGTTGTAGTTAGACATGCAATATTATATAGGGGAAATTACTCCAATATTTCATTTTTCCCCCCAGTAATTAATCCCCTGTTCATTATTAAAGGATAAAAAGTGAACCTTTTCATCAGAATATTTTTAGTAATATTCTACTCTAGGGAAATTATAGGAATAGAGATTTTCAATATATTTTCTTTAATACAGAAATTATGAGTAGTCTCTCAAATAATTTTATAAAGTTTAATCAATTTATTGATTTTTTTTTCGGGCCTGAAAAATTATTTTTAAACCAAGGAAAGAAAGATTATCTCTATATTGGACTTTGATTTCTCCAATTAGCAACTGACGCTTGGCCAATAATTCTTATCGAGTAACTGACAAGATGAGAAATGATTGTCGTGAAATATTGCATTCAAAATATTTGTGGAACTTTTGGTTCCCAGGCAAAAACTTTAATTGATTTCAATAAAATAATTATTTACAAGTGTCTGATTCAATGCAAGTAATACTATTAATCTTGTGTAAAGAAAAAGCATTGATTTTAAAATTACGCTCGCTATGAGAAAGAAATGTCAACTCAATCTTAGACTGCTATTTACGTTTTTAATTAAATATGACCACTTAATATCAAAAGCTGTGAAATGATTATGGTAAAAGCCCATTATCAATTAGCACTTCACAACATTTTTAATTTCATTTGAGCTTTTAGTTGATGTTAGCAAAGCTTCAAGAGCCTGCAGAGGGAGAAGTTACACGTTCAAATCTCGTACAGAGGGAGAAGTTACACGTTCAAATCTCGTACAGAGGGAGAAGTTACATTTCAGTTTAGTGGATGCCTCTCTAGTTAGATACCTGTACATCTGAAAACTCAGTCACCTAACCCAGGAGACCATTCTCATGCATCCTATATGTTTATAATCTCACATCTATTCTGATTCAGAGGCACTGTGTCACTCTGTACTGCACTGTGTAACTCTGTACTGCACTGTGTAACTCTGTACTAAGATGTGTAACTCTACTGCACTGTGTAACTCTGTACTAAGCTGTGTAACTCTATACTAAGCTATGTAACTCTGTACTAAGCTGTGTAACTCTGTACTAAGCTGTGTAACTCTGTATTAAGCTGTGCACTTTTTCAAAAAACGTGCCCTTGTTTTCGGTCAATTTCAAGTTTTTCGGTTAGTTACAAAGCATATGTCCAAAACCATGTGTAATACGTATATTGCTGTCTAGATGTATAAATATTGAACATGAAACTTATGTAAACTTAGCAGGCGAACAACCCAGTCTCGATTGTTCCTCGCTTGTGTTAACATTCTCATTTTACATTGGTCTGTGTGGATCATGTGAAGAGTCTTGAAAGCATTGTGTCAGGAATTTTGTGTTATTAAGGGGGCCGCTTGTAGGTGTGTCAGCATGTTGGAATCAGCTGTTAAGACATTTTGTTTGAAAAGTTGATTAATATACATTTTTGATGAGAAGGGAGGGAGAAACATAAAGTTAGGGAGATAACCAATGGCAAACACGTAGGTGTTCTCTCTCTCTATACATACAACCAAAGCAATCTCCTGGGTATTTAATTCTATTTGTTTTTTTTAAATTGTATCTCAACCTTAGGGTACCTGGGCAGTCTTGAATAGAGGTTTATTTACACTGTAACAGTGCAAGTCAAACAGTTCTATTAATACAATTACTTGTAACTAATTCAATTTGGATAATCCATCTCCGATTTCAAAGCTTTCTACTTGAGATCCAATGATCCCCCAAATCACAATACCCTGTAGACATCAAAGGAAATGTGGCTCTCTTTGTTAAATTAAATTGAAGGAACATGATACTCTTAAACAAATCAAAAATCACAATTCAGTACTTTAAAATTGACACTTTGGAAAATGTTACTACTTCGTGGCTGCCATTGAAAATTTGAGTGCTTTTTTTTCACTATGAGGAAAATGTGCCAGCATTGTGTTCTGTTTATCTGAAGTTTGCTATAAATCTAGTTATAAAACAATATGAATGTACTTGATGATGGCACAGTCCATTGGTTATTGATAGTACATTTCTATGGTTACTGATAGTACATTTCTATGGTTATTGATAGTGTGTCTCTATGGTTACTGAGAGTACATCACTATGGTTACTGATAGTGTGTCTCTATGGTTACTGATAGTGCATCTCTATAGTTACTGATAGTATGTCTCTATGGTTACTGATAGTGCATCTCTATAGTTACTGATAGTATGTCTCTATGGTTATTGATAGTGTGTCTCTATAGTTATACTGATAGTATGTTTCTATGGTTATTGCATGATAGTACATCTCTATGGTTACGGATAGTGTGTCTCAATTGCATAGCCCTATAATTATACATAGAAAGAACATATCAAAGAGTTCAATCTTACTTCAATTGATAGTTCTATAAGTCTATGCATGTTAAAGCTTACAAAAAGTAAGTCAAGGCCAATGGTAAGGTCTTATTAAAGGTTTTTGCTGTAGTCATACATAAAACTATAATGCCTCATAATCTTTCCCAGGGGGGGGGGGGGGTATCATAAAAATCTTATTAATGAGAACATCTTAAAAGTATTAGCCCTATGATTTCTACTTTGAAATCATTCCCTGTATTATGCAAGAACAAGTCTAGGTCACTTTATACAAAACGTAAAATTCCAATAAATAATGATCAAGAAATCTCACCAACTCTGTCTTTGGAGGAAAAAAATATAGTTAAAATTAAGGTTAGCTCTGTCCATAAGCTCCCCTTCAAGAGCTGTAGTTTAACATGTCTCTGTTTATGAATGGTCAAGTAGGTGTCATTTTTATGTAATCAAAGAAAACAGACCAATTCACTTCCTGTTTTCTCTCAGAAGGTCTGTAGAAAGGAAACCACTGCATTCTCTCATAGAAAAAGAATGTGTTTGATCATCATCTCCATTAAACTGATAACAGAGAAAGATAAAAACAATACTGCAGGAAAAACAGGTGCCCTCAGGTCTGTAGGATAGTACATTCCTGTAAATTTGATATTTTAAAATAAGATATTTGCTTCAATCCAACAGTACAGGCACCTCCCCACTACATCACAGCACCCTGCCATACACAGTGGGACAAATGAGTGTAGGGGAGATAGTCAGGAAGAATTCCTCTGAATACTGAGAAATGGGGGAGGAATAATCCAAACTTAGATGCCAAAGAGACAAAACTAATATTCGCTCCAATTTCCAGAAGCACATACTTACTTACTGTCTTTGAAATCGTTTTTTCCGTACTGTTTGGGAATGTCAGTATTATACCACGGGGCAGATCGACACCGAGATGAAGTGAGAATATATCCAATATTACTCATAAGAGGCATGTTCATTATAGCGTATTTTACGTCATTATTTTTAATTCATCCAACTAAGACTCCTATGTACTCCTACCCCCCCCCCCCCTTCATTTATGAGAATTAACACAAATACACATATATATACTAGTACTGCTTTATACAATCGATATCTAGTGTAGCAAGGCCCCTACTGGGCAGTCTGCGCTACAAATCTACACCATCATCACAATCGATGTTTGGACTTTTTGAGGCATTACCTATTTCAAGCAAAGACAACAAAGTCTTTTCTAGCATATATCGCTACATGCAAACAGTATTTAACATCTTATTTTTATCACAAAAAGAAAACAAAACCTTCTTCATTTCAACCACTCGGCTCCTATAAACACACAGGACCTTTGTTAGGTGAGCACAGTATGCAGCAGTAAGCAATTCTTTGGCCATGCCTAGATGTTACATAAAAAAATGTCCCTCATAAAGCACCATCAAACCAGCTGGATGATACATAAATTCACAATATGCCATTATGTGCCAAACAGAGGGGATCTGAACTTCAGCTTACCTGACAAGAACACTTTAGCTACTGCTTGCTGGCCTGTTTCTGAATGGAGAATAAATGTATATATCTCCTTAATGTTCTTCTCAAAATACAATCTCCCAGTTGTAGTACTAAGCTATATAGATTAATGCATTGAAAAAGAAATTAAGTGAAATATATAATGCAGGTATAAATTTAGAAGTTCAATGCTTTACAGTTCAACATTCTTGTATCGCAATCGCTTTGAGAAATGTCCGATATTCATTGATAGATATTTTTTTTATTTCCTTTAATCGTCTGACTTTTGCAAAATTACCTGATCAATAAAACTTATTTTATCAAAGATTTCAGACGTTTGGTTGAGATATTGTAAAAGAATAAAGGATTTAACAAGCTCACGCAGCTTTGATTGCTGAATCTAAAGAAAGATGATTTCCGATTCTTAAAAAAAAAAAAAAACTAAAATTAAATTACCCTTCAAAGTGGGAATGAGTGACATTACACATCTTGAAAAATTGAACGTTCATGTAGATTTCAAAATTTGTGGTTTAAGGTGATGAAAAGATTACGCAATGCTTCTTTAATCTATAATGAGTGAAATTTATTACAATGGAGCTCACTGAACCAGAAAACGTACAACTGCAGACTTCCTTTCTTCACAACATATTTAGACAGATTCTGACAAGATTACTTCTCCAACTAAAATAAAAATTGTTATCTAAAGCATATAATGCTTGATAAATGTTAGCTTGAAGACATATTATACATGGTTTGCAATATCAGCTGACGATTTGACAAAAAAGTCACATGATTAAATCTGAAGGCATCATCATGTAAGGTTTTAACCATGTTTTATGTCAGAGCTCTCAAGATTTCTATCTGAACACTCTCTCTGATCTTTCCATAGTCTGTATGGAGAATTATCACACTCCAAATATCTATTGTTGGCTTTGTTTATGTAGCTGCTGAGAGCGTGGAACAATTTTGAAGAATAAGCATGTTTTAAATTGTTGTAACCAGAGCAAACTTTTTGAAAAATATTTTATCATTTCATGTATTTTCAAAATCTCATTAAACTGCACGCAGAACATTGACATTCATAAAGCAAAGTAAAAACTTCATGTGAAAGAAATGCATTGCTGTTGATACTGAATCCGGAGTGTTCCGACAAGAGAAATACAAATATACTTAACATGTTCTTACTATTGTAGAATTTATATTTTAGCAAATTCAACAGTGAAACAAGAGCGCGAATTTAAAGTAGTGCTACATTATGACAATCTCTTTTCATCCATTATCCAGCACAAAAAAATTTATTGCTATAGCACAATTTTGACATATAGACTGCACTAAATATTGAATATACTTAGACAATATTATGCATACAGTATCTTGCACTGCTTCACTCTTTGTAAAAAAAAAAAAATGAATGCCCTTGACTCTTGAAGGACAAACTTTTTCACTTCAGCATATTTTACGACACATCATTATATTCTGCCTCTCTTTGGTAATATGTATTTCACCAAGTCAACATCGAGTCTGCGATCCTCCCATGGGGTCTTTAATGCCCTTTTTGTTTACGGAAATCATCAGCAGAAAAAAAAGAGAAACTTGTATGATTTTCAGGGATAAATCAGTTTTAATCCCCCGGGCATATTCTGAAAGTCTTGCTGTACATTAAATTGCAACATAGTGGCAGGTGTTATAATTTTGTTCATCCTCAGAGATTATGTCACATCTAAGAAGTGAGAGTTGTTTTGCCTGCATTAGAAGTAAAAGTCACAGGAAACTGTCAGAGTGTTGGAATGATAAAGGGCAATAACCAGAGTACGAACTCGGGTTACCTGAGTTGCAATCGAACAGAGAGAGTTTTAACTCTTATATGACGTATTGTGACATTTGAATTCTATATCCAAAGTAACCCTGCCTTTCATGAGAGTTATTTGTGTGGTAGCAACATGAGGGTTATTTGTGTGGTAGCAACATGAGGGTTATTTTTGTGTTAGCAACATGAGGGTTATTTGTGTGTTAGCAACATGAGAGTTATTTGTGTGGTAGCAACATGAGGGTTATTTGTGTGGTAGCAACATGAGGGTTATTTGTGTGGTAGCAACATGAGGGTTATTTGTGTGTTAGCAACATGTTGGTCTGGCAATGATACTGGATGTCGGTCAGTTTTTGAACAATGGCTGCGATTGACTGGAGTATTATACATGGGAGTAAGAATATTTACCCTACAAACTCGGGTAAGAACCGAAGTCAGCCAAAGAAATGCTCACTGCTTCGGCCCTGAGGACCAGGCATAGGTCAAAACTTGTGACACATCACCTACAGGTGGTGATGTCTATATATGAGTGAAAAATTCTCTAAGGAAACATAAAATAACTAACAAACACACCATAAGAATCCCTTGAACATTTTGAACATGAGGTGAAATTATTGAACCAAACTTTTGTGGAAGAGGAGAAAAAAGATGTAAATCAGTGTTCAGGGACAGCAGCCCTACAGATAAGCAACAAGTTTACCAGATGTCAGAGGAAAATAAATGGTCAAGCTTGCCTGACACAGTCATAAAACACAATGAATGGGGGTTACTGCCCTATAAAACCACCACCAAACTCTCCCTAGTTCATTATACTCCAACATAAATCAGCATCATTTGTCGGTCTTTATGGGGTGACAAGCCAATGTTTGTTTTCCTTTTTGACTCTTTATATTCATCTTGTATATTTTTCTCATTCCAGCCTAATGTTCATGAACTCCTGGACGGATGAAGAATTTCAGTCCAATGATGGATCAATTGTTCCACAAATTATGTGTAAGCATGTTTTTGTGGTGGTGCAAGCACAGGATGTGGTGTCTTCATAATATTGTGGAGTCATATTATACAGACGTTCAGTAATGAAATTTTAAACAAAAACCAATTTTTCCATTAAATTGTACAGTAATCATTTATCAAAACAAGCTTTTAAAACTGATACATGCATATTTGTGAGAGCCTAGAAATCTTTGATTGCTTATAGGTTCTAGTATTTACACTATCTCCTCCATCACAAGACGTCGAACATGTACCTGCATATAAAAACAAATTCTGTACCACAGAACCTCAAAAGATGGATCATAATCCTGCCCTCTAAATTTCATAACTCCCCGAGGTCTCAGAAGAGGGATCAGACCGTGATAACATACTAAACATTCAACATCATAAACCAACAGGTGCAAGGATTTCAACAACAGCAATATTTTGAAAATATGATGCATTTTTCATCTTTCTCAGCATATAAACATGTTGCGTTGCAATAATTCCCACCACATCGTGTAATTTTTAATGAGTTTGTTTAACGATCTTTGCCAACAGAAACGGCTCCACTGAATTCCTTTGAATACAATCCAATCAAAAAAGAACAGATTGCAAATGCAGTTTTCCATGGTCAATGAAAGAACTTAACTGTCATTCCAAAACGAATGGTATAATTGGAACACCATTAATTACTTATAACATTTCAAAGGCTCAGAGTATTTCCCATTCTGTGCATGTCATTGTTGCATCTTGTCTCATACACAGCTAACCTAAATTTTTACTTGTGTAATCCTCTCTCATTCTTTATACTCTAACCAACCTGTTTTGTTGGAAACCGAAATTCATTTATGACTTTTGGTGAATAAAAAAGATATAAATAAATAAAAAATTTGCTCCTGCAATTCATTGCAAGCAGAAAATTGTAGATTTTTTGCTCTTATTTCTTCCATTCCTTCACATTTAGACTGTACTACTTCACAATGAACCAAGGTCAAAGTGTGAGTGAAACCAGTACAAGGGTCAAGGTCACAATGAAAATCCTCATGGGCCACTTTGTGATTTCTGTCCACCTACCTGCTCTGGTTTAAGTCCAGGCGGGACCCAAGCGTACTCCTCCAGTGGGCAGCCGCTGTCATCATCGGATGTTGAATTCCGCTTGGGGTCATGATTAAGTCGTGTCAGGCTCCGGTCATGGTCGCCATGACTAGTCATGTCATGGGATTCTGGAGGGCATTTACAGTGCTTACAGATTTTCCTGAAAATATAAAAAATAGTTCAATTAAATAAAATGCAGGAGTTGTTTTTCATCATTATTAATGCAACAATGGTCTTTTGGTGCCTCTCACTGGCATTTTCTACTGCTGTGCCAAGGATGAGATATTCATGGACACTTATTGACATCAAAGTAAAAAAAACTTATAAAGACTTCTGAAATGTCCATTGCAAACTTCCACAACATAATCCTAAGCAACCTCTGATGGCAACCTTACATTAACTCAGCCGGATACAAATCTCCAATCTCCACCTAATACACATCCAACTATGTCAATAGAATCTCCACCTAATACACATCCAACTATGTCAACAGAACTACGAGACAGTCCACAAAGCCACTGACCTGTGACCCATTAACATCCATCATCTCATTCATACCAACCCAAAGTAGAGGCAGGTGTGAAAAAACACACATTCTGACCAATAACTCGGACATTAACAGACAACCAGATGTAACTACTTGTAGTGTAGAAAAATGAAGTATGTTTTAAGACGAAACAATCAGTGATGTTATGGGGTTCTGTTGTTCTTGACCAGGTGTTAATGAGTCGAGGGAATAGTGCAGGCAGACAGGGGAACTTATCCTAATTATGACATTACACCTCAACATTGACTGCCCTGGTGCATCCTTGACTTCTTGGCAAAGTTCTCGTTATATAAGTTGTGATTCATCCGCCTATCGAAACTTAAATAAGGCAATGCAAAGACATTTTTACGAGAAAATTTATCGTATGTAGCGTAATTTGGGAAATTGAGAAAGCAAACTTTAGAAAGCAATTTTATAGCATTAAGTTTATTTTCTTACATTTTTATCCAAATCTCACTGATAATGGATGGAATATTACATTGCAATTCAGAGAAGAGTACTTAAGAGCAGAAGAATCACAGCCTGCCTGCTCTCTCGTCTCGTAGTTCAGAATTCAACAAATCTTGACACTTGCACGAAATATCATCTTTTACAACTGAATAAAATCTACATCTACTGAAATCCTTTCTCTCACTCGTGCAAAAGCTTTTATCACCTTTCATGTGGTAGTGTATAACTTCAGTAACACAGTTCAGGAGATTTCTTGCCAGTATGGTATTTTTCGATGCAGTCACGAGCTCTCGTGATCTGTTGCATCCATATGAGGGAAATATTGAGTTGGAAGTCCCCTTGAGGAAGCATAATGTTCCAAAATGTCAAATGCTAGGCCTATTCTCTCTGATTACTAATATATGATTGTTGTCTGAATGATGTCCCCAGAGAAATTGTTTATTTTCTGCAGAAAACGACTGTTATGCATGATCTCATGTTTTTATGTTTACTACCATATTTTTCTACAGATTACAGATTTAGTAACGGCGGGAACCCTCTTTCTACAGATTTAGTAACCGCGGTAACCCTCTTTCTACAGATTACAGATTTTAGTAACCGCGGTAACCCTCTTTCTACAGATTACAGATTTAGTAACCGCGGTATAACCCTCTTTCTACAGATTACAGATTTAGTAACGGTGGGAACCTCTTTAAGGCCATTCTGCCATCTCTATACATACCATATCTATAAAACTTCCTGTTATTTAGGGTATTCTTATCAAATTCAAATATTCGTTTTTAATCAAAACAGTTGATTTTCAGTCTCGCTCATGGAAAAATCATCCATGATACAAAAATCAGGACTAAATTCTGACTTCAATATTTGATAATAGCGGCCAAAAACACGAATAGGTGCGTATAAATTAATAACTAAATTCTGTAATTTTCACCGTTTTCTGTCGAGGCATACTTTCTTTAAGCTAAATACATTCATTTTATACAGCTCTGAATAAAAGACAGCCAATTACATCCTGAAAATATATTTAATGACCACAGAGCATCCGTCTTGCCAAGTTTTAATATCGCATATTTTGAATATTGAGCAGGTTCTTTCTAGCAGGAGATGGTCTCCCCATCATTTGATTATACAGCCCAAACGCTGGCAAAACATTACCATAATTGCACGACCACATAACATCAGAATCTCGTACGTCACACCAGAGATGGTATAATCTGTATGTATCCTGAAGACTCCTAAAGACTAGTTTATATCATATTTAAATAAGAATCGGTCTCAGTGAAACACAGCTCTTGGGCGAGATCGATGGAGGAATATTAAACAGGAGCCACAAACAAACACACTATCAAAATCAGGCAATAGTGGACCTCAGAATTATACATATATCTGTATGTTTCAATATTAAAATCAGGCAATTATAAGTGGACCTCTGTGTTTCAATATTAAAATCAGGCAATAGTGGACCTCAGAATTATCCATACTTCTGTGTTTCAATATTAAAATCAGGCAATAGTGGACCTCAGAATTATACATATACTTTTGTATGTTTCAAAAATTAAAATCAGGCAATAGTGGACCTCAGAATTATCCATACTTCTGTGTTTCAATATTAAAATCAGGCAATAGTGGACCTCAGAATTATCCACACTTCTGTATGTTTCAACTTTCAGAATCTCCACCCCACCCCCACATAAAATGGAATTTATTTGAAATATCAGCCAACTTGACAATCCTACATTTTAAGATTATATACTGCTGATATGTTTAGTAATTCATCTACTGGAAAATACATCCGCATCAATAAAAACATCATAATTCAGATCTCATAAACTAATAGTAAAATTCCATTCTTCATTTGTGTAACATCAAGCCATAAAACACTAAACACTTTAATATGAGCTTCATGTTAAAATAATGGGACATTTTCAGCGATTCTGAAATCTGAAATTCAGAATCGGAAATACGGTTCCATTGGAATTAATTTTGATTAAGTGAGCAATTTTCAGAAGTAATGCAATAATGGAAATTATTGTTTAATGTGGCACTGTTCCCAGAGCTAAACTAATGGAATGTTCAGCATGCAGTGCAGAATTTAAGCTTTAAATTAAGTTTGGGAAATTTGTACTTTTTACTGTCAAGATTTCAGTTCTGTCACTAAGCAAATGCAAACTATTTCTGATTTATCCTAATTCTATTCATTATTCCATTTATTACCTAACAACATATGGAATATCCAAGCTTAAAAGTCACAAGAATGCAATTTAATGATAGCTTAAACAACCCGAATCATCTCAAAAATATCCCATAGTCTTTCCAAACCAAGCAGGACAACTTCCTGTAAAATTTGATCTCATATTAAATCTGCAAGTCTTTAGAGAAAGATGTTGCATAGCAACCAGATAATTGGTTTTAATTTTGAGCATGTTTTTACATCATAGGCTGATGGTATGTCATTATCTCGAGGATTGAAAACCACGACTGTTGACTTTTTTTCCGCGGTTCCACTTGCCTCGGATGGCAAACTAAGGATGAGCCGTTTTCTCATTTCCGGCTGCAGCTTTTTTTCCTCCCTTGATCAGCATCCCAAAATTTCATGTGTACATAAAATATCCCTAATTCGTTTCTGATTTGCCTGCACTGAGTAAATTTGGTAGGAAATTACGGTGTATCACAATGTGGCAATTTAACCGAGAACCAGCAAACAAGTCCCTGACTGGCCATTAATATACCTGCATCCCCATTCAATCCACGGTATCATTTTTCAGTCTGATGTTATGTCATTGGCATGTTTCAGGGAAACCATTTCGTTACTAATGAAATTTAGCAATGAAGATGAATATCGTTTGCTCTCTCTCATAGAAAGACTGGGATTCAGCATTTACTGTCAGCTTCATACATCTCTCCCACAATACAACTAGATAGCATGGCCTAATCAATTCAATGTGCTCATTTCAATGTTTAGATTAAAAATACACCCCCCTAAAAATCTGATAAAACAACAATGTCCTCCATACACTTGGTGGTCCATTCAATGCACTGTCAGGAACAACCAGATTTATATAACAAGCATATGTTTTGTATTTTCTAAGCTAGTCTGGAGAAAATTGCTTTTTTAAAATAAAAACAAAATTGTCTCTCATCTTCCAGCAATCTTCAAGCACCTCAGACACGTGTGATAAATATTATTCCTTCTGCCTGCCTTGGTTTACAGGGTTCCAGGTGCCGTGGATGTGAAAAATGCCCTCAGCCCATGGCGTTCGTTTCATGTACTCCCACTTGAGCAACTGTCACTCTTAATCACATTCACGAGCCTTAAAATTAAAAACTGGCTCAACCTCACTCAGGAATATTTCATATTCTACGTCCTAATGATACACAGTTTTAGCCAAAGTCCTAATGATACACAGTTTTAGCCAAATTTAATCTTGGGGTTGGAGCTGGTTGATGATACTGGTTTGCAACATGCAAAGTTTCAATGTATTTTTCTGTTTGCTTTATCTTTTTACTCTGAACAAATTATGAATATTCTCAGATTTAATGCACTTCCTTTCAGTAACCCACTACAAAGGTACAAAGCATAAGGACATAGTTTGGACAGAATTATTCTGACAGATGAATGGCGACTAGAACTGTCCTACTAGGATTAATACCATCACAAGGTACGTCATTTGATAATACCGGAATCATCATAGTGTGAGGTACTATTACTGAATCTTCAGAAGTGTCAACTGTTCTATATTTACCCACAGCGTTTTATTACTTTTTACATGTATTAAATATATATAATTATATATATGTATCTTTAAATATATGCTTTTGAACTTAATTACTCTTCAATCTTTTCAGTTACAAACCATTAAAGCATAAAATCTAATGATGACAGTCCATCTGCCGGAGTACTCAATCAAATCAAATCACCCTCCCATTTAGAAAAAACAAAATTTCATAAACAAGTTTAAATGACAGACAACGTGGGGTATATTCCACAAATCACTCTCTATGTTACGATCATGACACATCAAAATTGACTGCTAACTCGATTACTGCACATTACCATACTCTGAAAGAAACACACAGATCACACTCTTTGACTAACGTTATTAATAATTATGCTAAACTTGTTTTTAGATGGATAGATTTGTACATCTAATGACTCAATCAATGAAAAAAAAACCACGAAATGTGATTAAATCACTACAAAAGAAATCTCTGCAACAGCTGAAGTTCCAATGTCTTCCATTATACCAAGTTTAAAAGAAAACTACCAAGCACAGTGAAATCAATGTTGATTATAATAAAGGCATTTGGAGACAGAAATTCGAGCAGTCAGCACTCATCTGCACGTGTACCCTGATTTTTGTGCAGCTACATTGTAATGTGATCTACTACACAGCAGAATGAATGGCCTGGTAGTCTTCCTCATTTGAATTTACGCTGAATCAGCTATAAAGTACAAATCACTCCAAATTCACATTCCGTTAAATCCCTAAAATCAGAATGACTCTCAACTTAAGCCGGCTCCAAGGCCCCCCCATCAAAAAAGTACAATTGTGTGTATTGGGCCTTCCCTCTCATACCTTTCTAGCCCTTTCATATCACATAGTCGATTGGGCACTTAGGGACCTTTTGACACTGGGTTTAAAATTTTATAGCCAATTATCCACCACAACTCCTTGCTTCCATACCCTAATCAGTCTACCCCCTAGTTGGAGTGAAATCACTGAATAAACAGCCTATTGTTTAGACCTATCCTCATTTTATGGCAATGTTCACTGGCCGATAACTATCGACATCTCTCATCTACCCATAAAAAATATCGAAAATTGTAAACAAGTAAACACAGCCGTCGCATTTGAGCCCCGCACCGTGTGACCACATTTCTTAATGCATTACAAGATAATGTTTTACAGGTTTAAATTGCTAGTCTTTTTTCAGCCATGCTACCTAGATAAGTCAATTTTCCCTATCGACTTTACTTTATCTGAGGTTGTTCCTAACATTGTGCTTCAATTACAGTGTTTACAAGACAAGTTGATTTCATCTGAATTAATCGAAAGACAGTATATACAAATTTAGCTAACTACATGATCATGTTGTTTATAGGGTTGTGTCTGATCCACTATTTGGACATTCCATGTTTACAGCAAGAGTCCCGGTACTGAAATTATCATAAGTCATTTACTGTTAGTCAGAAAATCACATGCCAATACAAAATTTCACAAAATCATTTGATCAAATAAATTCATGTAAAATTATGATGAGCAACGCTCTATTTTTACCCACGCAAGTGGCATTATACGCCCGTGACCTTTCAGTTCACCATAGTTGAAAATTACAATGATTCAGACAGACACACAGACACTCACAGCCAAAAACAAAATGTTGAGGCCCGGAATGTTGGGAGTCCGGGTACAGAAATGATGTAGACATATTACTCGTGGAATGTGGAGACTGTAGTCAGTGATGAGGCAGACATGAGACTGAGAATAAGGACAGAGACAGGTATATGTGTAAACATTCAGATGAAGCATTCTTCCATCCATTGCCACCTGACATCTGCACCATAAAATAGCTCTCTCCCTACTGAAGAAGGAGCATCTAAAGCTATCTCTCTCACTGCTCACTCGCAGTCGTTCTAGCACGTCTGATGCACGGAAGCGCGACTGATGCAGAGTGAGAGCATTGGAGAGGCCCAGTAAGCTCTCATTTAACACACCAGTAATCATTCACAGATTTTCTTAAATGTTCAGAAAATCAGTGGTGGAAGAAAAGGAAAGGCAGAGGAGGTGTTCTGCGGTTTAATGGGATGGGATAGAAAATTGCTGAGGTTCACTTTTCTCTGCTGGAAATATGAAAGCTAATAAATTGTTCTTGGTGGGTTTATAATTAAAAGATGCACAGATAGTTTGAGGCAGAACTGCCATTCCTCCTATAAAATTTTGACAGTATGCAAATGATGTATAGAGATTTTAATATGAATGAACTGCTCAAGGTCTATCTCTCATAACCCTATGTTCATTTGATACAATGTCTTTGTCCATTTTTTTCTGCATAATCTGGTAGAAATAAAAGTTACGGTATTAATCATTTATATACTTATATTTCAGCTGCTTCTGGTATTATTACAGAGTCAGATGATAACAAAAACATAATGCAATTAAATTTGTCATGCACATTTGTGTGGATAGGATATCATACCTTTGTTAACACTCCATTTGAAGCCCACACCCTTTCCCCCAAAATCTTTTGCATTAAACAACATTATAAGTATTTGAGAATTAAGCACTGATAATGCCCCAATGTGTGGCCATGTTTAACTGTGACCAGTTTCACCTTAATGATAGAAATATATCAGTCATATACCCGATTTTATACAAGGTTAAAGAATCTAGTTTGCTATAGTTCAAAATTAAGCTGTAGAGAAATTGAAGATATGTCAGATTTGCAGACCAAGAACAATTAAGGTTTAAAACAGAATGGTAATTTAATACACCCCAAGATTTTCTGTAGAAACGAGATTATAGGATGCAAGTGAATTACACATTGAAATGCCACGAAAAATTATACATCATTGAGAAATGTTAGGTATATATCCTTAACAAGATAGGGACTTTGGGAACTTCGCTCAGACAGAACTGTCAAGATTTAAAAGTCTAATTCTGTCCACTCCGCCACAATACAAGACATCCCGTCATTATGCACTTGAAAATCAATCTACGATATCTATTTGGTCGCTTCCCAGATCAATATGCCGTGACCTTTTTCTGACATGAGATAAAAATCAATACATCTATCAACGATTATTCCATACCACCAAATCTTGTCTACCCTAACAATGCCACCCTTTAAAAAAATAAATACCCAAATACTCCTGCTCCAATGCTCGAGGAGTTTCTTGATGATTTCCATGGAAGATCACTAGTAGGGAAAGGCAACTCACATCAAGTGTAATGACCCCTAATGAGTTCTAATTTCAAAAAATGTGGCTCATGAAAAGTGAAAGCATTCCATTAATGTGTGACACTTACATTGATTATTACGCTAGACAATACACACAGTCACTGGTTATGTACACCATGCATGACCAAGCACCGCTACCCACAGTTATATCTAAAGGGTTGATCTCGAACTTTAGGATTGCATCGCTCAGACAGAATCAGAGTATCTTAGTACCATCTGACACAAAATATGTACCACTGTGGCACTGTCACAAAGGACCACCGAGAATTTGTTGTCAAAACCGTAAAACACCTGGACCCATCAATGGGGGACAAACTCTGGACACTGTCCAAGTTAAGGACTATATGTGACACAAGAGGACAAAGCCTGCAATAGCGACTCATATCTCATTAGATAGTTAGTAAGATACAGAACTAAATCTGCTGATCATACCCCGACTTCTACGAGAAGGTGGATTACAAATCTGGCCATTTCCCAAGTTAGATAGATGACACACATGTGGATAGAATATGTACACTAACAGACAACATGATCCGGCGATTATCCGTACACCGATATACATGTATGTCAACAAGTCTTCAATAGGTACACTTTTGTACCGAGTGTTTGAAGATTCTCAACCAGCACATTTACTTTGCAATAGACATCTTAACACCGAGAACACCCAGCCTTTAACCTCTCATACTGTCACAGTTCTCTATCAATGTAGTGGTGAATATACGCCCGTGGTTTCAGTCAATTAGCTCCCCCCTCGTGTCCTGAAGAAGTGAAGACCAAGAACTCTATGATTTTGTGGAGATTAATTGTTAATTGGCTCAATTACCATTTTTACTGTATATTTCAGACATTCAGTCATAAGTATTCAATAAATAAGCTTCTACTGAGTTCAGGATTTATGCAAATGCCATCATCATCTGCAACTTCAGCACTTATTGGGTAACTAATGCACTTGCAGAAGAATCGTTTTCCTGTCTGAGTTTAGAAACACTTTCACGAGACGGTTCTTTTCTTGTCTACCAAGGCAATAAAAGTGACTCATCAATCCTTGGAAAATCAACAAAATTTTGAAAATTCAGAAATTTCTACTGAGAGAGATATGTCATTCTTCAATGTATCAAAAAACATCAAAAAGCAATTCTGTTTCATTCGGGTGAGTAACCGCTTCAGGGTTTCCTGAATTGATATCACACCACAGAACTAAAAGGGAATTAAGATTTCTTATGCACTAAAAGCCAACACACGTAATACATAAAGTCTCATAAGATTGCCCTAGAAAAAGATAAGATATAGTTCAACATAATTTTATCATACACCTCTAAAACTTTGACACTTTCAAGAACACCAAAGATGTTAATTGAAACAAAAACTACGTGATCTTATTCACACAGCTAAAAATTTACTCGAAATAGCGGAATTTGCTTGTTCATGTTTCCTGCTATATATTCCTGTCAGTTTCCGTGAGAGATATATATATTATAATAAATATTGTACCATGTTGTTCCAATGACCTGCTTCTGAAAAGCTCCATCCTTGCCAACTCATTGTCAGTTTCAAGTAGCAAAATGAAATCAATCTGCGATTTTATTGTCCAAACTCTGACATGCCCCAATTTTCTCTTTCTTTTAATGTAATTGAGCAAACGACTCTAAAAATCCTAAATATTTTTGTATGTATCTGATTACTGACTTTCATGTATGTGTGGTAATTGAAGGGGTGGTATAATTTTGTAAGAAATGTTAGCTTCAATGATGCTCTGTTTCATTGTGTCGTGTAGTATTTGCCAGATATATAATCATGCAGCATTAACATTTATCAGTTCTATTGAAAAATTATAAATTTTTATGTGGGTCAGCTATGATTCTATGATTGTCTATGTAATATAATGAATATTTCAATTCGGCCTCCATGTGCCTTAAAAGTCAGTTGCATATTGTACAAAAATTTTAGATGAAAAAATATCTCTACCATAGAGTGTTTTCACAATAAATCAATCACATATGTACTAGTATTAATTTTCAAAAAATCTATAAGGAAGTTTTTGGAGTTTTTATTTTTCTTGAAATTTGTTGTACGTCTGAATAGATCGAATTTCAATAGAAATGATGAAGATCCAACTTTATATATGAAATGCAAGAAAAAAAGGATGGATTAAAAAAAAAAAAAATTCTATACATTTTAGCAATAATATAATCAGTTCTGTACAAATTTCTATAGCAACGTCCCTCACCCAATGTCTTCAAGTCTTTCAATTGGTCGCGGTAGCTCAGTGATAGAGCGTTCACTTCGTAACCGGAAAGTCGTGAGTACGAGCCTAGCTCATGTCATGTCCGGGTCAAACCCGAGACTTACACATAGGTTAAGTGATTGCTTCCTCGCCAAAGCTTGGCATTTAGAAGTCAGTGTCGCAGAGGTCTTTAAAAAAAAAGAAGTCCCGAGTGATAAGCATAGCTAGGTCTAAATTTGTGGTACTTCACCTACAGTTAGTGACATTTCAATACGAGGAAAAAATTCTCAAAGGGACGTAAAATAAACAAAACAATTTTCTAACATTATTACGACAATATGACCCCAGGAGAACAAGACAGGGACACATACATCGATTCTACTCCTACTGATTTCAGAACATAAAGACATGGACACGTCCTTAAATCGATTCTACCCCTACTGATTTCAGAACATAAAGACTGGTCAGAAAAGAAAAAAACACGGTGTTTGTATACCGTAATGAATATTGTTAGGTATATATGTGTTAAAATCTGAAATACACACACTTTCAGAACATAAAGACTGGCAAGAAAAGAAAAAAACATGGTGTTTGTATACCGTAATGAATATTGTAGGTATATATGTGTTAAAATCTGAAATACACACACCATGAACATAATTTGATATGTGAAAGTGTCAACTTATGTGTAGTTTACATTAATGATACAAATAAAGTGGGAATATAATAAAGCAGGAAGTAATGAGGAGGAACTTGTTGATCAAATTGACCACAAGACAAGGACATATTACATGCAGAGAATGGAGGATAAGCTCCTATAAGAACACTTGATGTACATTTAACGGCTGAGCTTCGACAAGTCAGAATTTGGAGTGGTATATTCATAAGTTACAGGCATTGTTTTTGCCCCCTTTCCTTCTACAAGTGGGGAATAAGGTGTCTTCTTTGGATTATCAGGACTAATGTGTCGAGTAAACACTTAGCTTCTTCTGGTGTTGACAGCCCTATCCAAATTCAGATAACAACCTGTCAGCTTTAACCATTGGCAAATTTTTCATTTCTTCATAAAACTGCTATTCATGTAGATACATCTAACGAAGCTCTGAAATATTTTACACTTTTTATAAAGAGAGCTGACGATTTTATTTCTTATCCCCATTAAATTATCTGCAAACTTCAGAAAATTGCAGCCAAAAAAATTTAAACAAAAATTCACTGCCATTACACTTGCAGGAAATATTTACATTAAAATCAATTACTTTGTGTGTCTGACAAATTTTTGGAACATGGAAAGTCAATTTATCTTGAAGTAATGAGAAATCAAGGGATAAATTTTGGCACGGTAAAATTCAACACCCTGCAGATCTGTCCATTACTGCACCTCTCACACCTGCAGAAGACTAAGTTATCACGGTCCCGTGGAGTAGGTGATATTACATGGACTTGGAATGCAAAGGTCATGATAGCCTGCCAGCTTGCACATGTTTCCTTCCCCCTTATATCAGTAAAAATTTAAACCAAAAAAAAAAAACAACAAAAAAACCAAAAAAAAAAAAAAAAAAAAAAAAATTGAACGAATGTGTTAGTGTCCTTGACAATACCACCTTCCATTGTCTTTGACCTTGTCCAATCAACACCCCACCCCCTCCCTTTGCAGCTATGTGGCCCAGACATAACTTACAAAAATATCTAATTTGTACACCAATCTCTGGTTCCTAAAAAATATTATACTGCATAATCTTATTCCAGTATCTATCTATTTTAAAATGAGAATAATCATAACCGCTGGAATCTAATTGAAACGGAAAATATTCCAAGACCACAATGATTTGCAATCCATCATCAATCTTTGACAGCTCTGAAAGGTAGGAAAAATCATGATTCACGTCAAAACTCTTCTCTATGTTATATGTCAAAACAATAATTTCCTAGATACCACCAAAAATATGAAATCTGTGAGTATTTTCAATCTTGTACCTGTAATGACTTCATATCTGTTTGAATTTTTTCCCCCTGTTATACTCGCCAACGGATTCTGTAAGCAGACCGACAGCCCCCTTTGCTTACACAAAAAACCCTGAACAAAGGGCATCTGGATACCAATTAGAAGATTTATATTTACACAAACACATGATCCCTTGTCTCAGATTACGCAACTAAAATCCGACAGATGCTCGCTAGTTCAGGATTTGTTTTTTACACTGGTGTCTTTTGTTCAATTGATTTATTTCTCAAGATTGTAAATAAAATGCGTAATATTCCGAAAATGATATTCTATGTTTATTTTTATAAAACAGCTTCCCCTCGCCTTGTACTTAATGGAATCTTAGCAGATAGGATTTCTTACCTCATCTCAATCAAAGATTGCAAATTAACTTTCCATGAAACTTAAGGCTATAAAGAGATCAAATCGTAAGATTTATTTTTTATGTGAAATACATCAGTCCAACACTTACATCAACAAGAACTGAATAAAATTCCTATATATTGGGTTAATATTAACAGTTCTGAACTGCAAAATTGAGTAAAGGTACGAGCAGATATCCATTCACAAATACTGCATCAGCTCCTGGTACACTATTGGCCATCTCCATGCCTAATCCATTACCTCAGTTGATCAAATGAAATTTCCGGGTTACAAGGCATATTAACCCTTTGATGAGATGGCCAGAGACCAGTAAAACAAATATACAGTCATCCCAAAATAATATATTGAAGGTAACTAAAGGCAATTAGCTTTATGAACTCCCGTACTCTGGGGGGATGGGAAGTTTTTCAAGAGAGTATAGAACGAGATGAACAGAATCAGGAAGGGGAATTTCAACAGATGGTTTACTGAAAATGTCAACACACCACATGCATCAGACTGTCAACAATTGATAGTCAATCACGTATTTGTAATATTGTGATACCAGGGTGAACCGTGTTGCAGGGACAGGACACCACAGACTTCTCCTGTTACACGGTGTAAACACAGACTCCCTCTCATTGCAGCTCTTTAAAAATCAACTAAACATGAAAATGCACTTATCTGGCATCAGGATTGTAAATCGAGAAAACTTCTGTGTCATTGACATTTTAAAAGGACTGCTGTTATTTTCTAACACCTAGTGAAAAAGACAGATAATTTCATTACGAGGGTGGAAGAATGGGTTGATGGATGAAATACAGAAGTTTGTTTATCGTCAGTCATCTGCCCCGTTTGAAAATGAGATGTGTCACTGATCTCCGGGTGTGACCTTTGCCTAGTGTAGAGAGACAGGAAGGCTTTTTGTGTACAATTGTTTATTTTACAAATACATACAGAAATAAGACTATTTACATAATCTAACTGTTTTATTATGATGGAGGAATATGAGGTGCATGGAGGCATAACTTATATATACTGGTATATATTGCCTATATAATAAACTTTTTACATTGAAGCCTGAGCAAACCAACACTCACCTGTACACAATAAGTGTACTACATACAGAAGCCAGAGAAAACCAACATCTACCGGTACACAATGAATGTACTACATACAGAAGCCAGAGAAAACCAACATCTACCGGTACACAATGAGTGCACTACATACAGAAGCCAGAGAAAACCAACATCCACCGGTACACAATGAGTGTACTACATACAGAAGCCAGAGAAAACCAACATCTACCGGTACACAATGAATGTACTACATACAGAAGTCAGAGAAAACCAACATCTACCGGTACACAATGAATGTACTACATAGAGAAAACCAACATCCACCGGTACACAATGAATGTACTACATAGAGAAAACCAACATCTACCGGTACACAATGACTGTACTACATAGAAGCTAAAGCCAACGGACACCCTTATTACGAGTTAAAGCTGACGGGGGGGGGGGGGGGGGGGGGGGGGGGAGTACTGTATAGGGGGTTGGTGGGTAGTACTGTATAGGGGGGGTGGGGGGCTAGTACTGTATAGGGGGGGGGGCGGGGTAGTACTGTATAGGGGGGGGGGTAGTAGTACTGTATAGGTGTCTGATTGGGGGGGTGGGGGGAGGGGGGGGGGGTAGTACTGTATAGGGAGGGGGTAGTACTGTATAGGTGTCTGTTCTCCCACCAGTCACAATCGCCTGAAGAGCACTGACATGCCAAAATGGATGAACAAGGAGAAGCAGTTGTTTATTGAGCTCGGAATATTGGATAGTTAAACAAATTCATCTAATAAACAGATTGCACTCAACTTCAAAGACCTCAAGCTCTTAAGAGCCATCCCTTCTGCAACCCGCTAAATCTGGAAATATCATTCAATGTAATTTTTTTTTTTACAATATTATATATTACCATGGTAACATATGAATCAAAGGGCATTTATGCAGCTGTCAGATTTTGAAAAGCTCTGCATAAAAGTATTTTTTAAAATATCAGAAATGAAGCCCTCCATCATCCAATGTCAGAATAATCATTTCTGATGTCTTTCCGTAATTCGGTCTCTGACAGAAGAGCTTGTTTCTCTCATGAGGAGTGCACTCAATCAAATCGGAAAAGGTCCTCCAGAATGTGGAGATCTCTTAACAGTGAATCAGTCTGCCATGCAATATTGCAGATAACCCCGTGGAACATTGTAGATTGTATTTGATTCTGTACAACATTACCACAGTCACCATGCACATGTAAAAATAAGCAAGACCAAAAACATGGCCCGGGACAGGCCTTATCAAATTCAATGACTTCATGATAGCTGCAATCAGTCATAGGAAATTAAATTAATTTTTGTATCTGATTCTGTTTTCTATCACTTCAGCTTACACCTCGACATGCTTGCTGTATCGTCAAATGTTACACCGACAGTATCGGGGAAATCTCCAACATGAATATTGCATAGGATGGTAGACAATTATACGATGCCTGTTGCTGTGTTATAAAAGGCTGTAAGTTTTTTTTTTGGGGGGGGGGGGAGAATTAGTGAGAAACATGGGATTCTGGGATCAAGGGAAGGTGAAAATTCACCAGGGATGCTGATGATTTACAACATTATCAATTCCTCAAGGGTATCCCTTTATTGGCACCGAGCTGCTCACACTTAATCTTTAAACCAGGTACACTGAAGTCAACTGCTAAACTGCTGCTCATTTAAAAAAACCAAATTCAAACTAATTCAGTCAAAATAGACTTTAATGGCCTTAGTATAAATTTTCTTTGAACTTTAAAAACTACATTCAAGTGAAGAACATTTTTTAATTCTATCAATCCACTGGACAAATAAGCCATATGGCCGGGCTATTCACTAAATGACAGAGATTTTGAGTGAAGGAGAGTCTGAACACCCTAAACCTGTTAAAAGTCGGGATTATGGGTCGGGATTTTTGATTCCTTGAATCATTAGAAGCCCTTTCGTTAATCAGTTCTACTCATCCCTACATGCATGTTGACGTGACTGCTTATATCAGAACTATATCTGTTAATTCTCAGAGTAAATATCCCGAAACTACACTACCCCTTATAATCCATTAACGCTTTCCTTCCTCTGGTTCTCACAAATTATGAAAATAAATTGATTTTTCTTAGTTCACAAAGTTCAGAAAAATAGACGCTATTTTCCCTTTAAGTTCCGGTACGAATTTATGCCACATCCATGTTGACAATTAACCTAATTACAAGTACATACTATAATGTTTTAGTGTCAGAGGAAATTCTGGACAAAACTAAGAATCATAATACCTCATCCTGTTCGATTGGTACAAGACCAAACAAAAAGGATGTCCATTGTGGAGAATTTTCACACTATAAGGTTCTCTACATGTACACATGCAAATGGATTCTCAGAGTTTACAGACAATTCATGAAGAAATATTCAATATTACATACTCAGGTATGATAATAAGCCCAAGGTGATAAAGTGTATTGATTGGTTAATGAATCCCGTACTTAATCTATTATTTATTAAGCAAAATCTCGTAAAAAAAAACCCCCAAAAGTGTAATAGCTTAATGCACCAAGCGCATACTTGCTTTGTTGTGATGGAATGCATCCATTTTCCATGCAATTAACTAGAATAACATTTCCAGTAAATGTTGCATGCAGAAAGATCACTGTGAAAATTTCACTGACGCCACCATCGACTTGCAATCAATACCCTGTTTAATAAATATCACTTTCATTAAAAAAAATTAATTTTTCATGGGAATTATGGATAATTTTACACATCTATCTCACCATTCCAGATAAACCCCCGGCTTTGATCAGGTTGATAGACAACCACTTGTGAATCTCGATACTTATACTTTCATTTCGAAGTCAACTGCTTTTCAGGGAATTTTCTCTAGGCAGATTTATTTCAAATTTAAAATTCCTCCAAGTTCATTAAAAGATAAAAGATTCAGAAAGCAATTTACAAGCACTCTTCATTTCAGATCATCTGTTATTCTCTCAAAATAAAGCTTTAAAATTGCTCATAAATCGGAACCACAAACTGCATGGATGATACGAAAACATCTGGGAGTTGATGGTCGCCATACAGCACACATTCTTGTGTCAACATGCTCTCTGTAATACATCAAGACATTGAAGAGAAATCTACCCAGAGTGACACTTTGTCCAGGGTGAAATAAAAGGGTAGCCTGTCTGATAAGATCTTAATGAACTTGTTGGTAGTTTATCAAGTTTCAGTTTTTACTCAGGGACACACCCTGAGGTCAAACAGAATTCTCATACAACGACCACAGACCTCATCCACAGACCTCATCGCTGTCTGCGGCACCCACACAAAGCTTGGGAGACAGAAAGAATTCTCTCAAATATACCTGTTGAATCAGCATAGATTCAGTTCAAATGAGATTCTTAAAACTGTTACCCATGCATTTAATTAATATACTCAAATTTCGATTTGGTCTTGAAATGAGAATGAATTGTAATGATCCTAATCAAAATATTGCAGTACATACATATAGAAATTCTGATTTGCAGACTTTTTCTGATACAATGATAGGTAAGAAAAAAAAACCCATTTATCTTAAATGCCTGACATGTTAAATTGTTGATATCTTATGCACAAAGAAGAGGGGTGCAGCTAACCATTGCCTCTGAGCAGCAATTTGAGCCACCTGAGTATAGTGACTGCTGTGCTTAGTTCACTGACCATGAAGACCGGCACAAAGAAGTATTCTCTGAGGACAACAAGGAGCATGGCTTATCTGCCCCTCCTTCCATTGTCTCTGATAGACCGCTCCTGTTGACTTGTCTAAAGAATTCCTTCATTCTAATTCCTTTCATAGAAGGCTATAATGTGTTTCAAAAATTTAATGTATGCCAGCCGTTCTCAGCTGAAAAAAAACCACCCATTGATTTTATTTTTTAATGAATGTGATTAAATTTAGAATCGATAGTGTTTCAAGAAATCCCTAATTGTTTTGATATGTTGAATTATTCAGTAATGATTTTCTTTGTCCTCAAAATGTTTCGTGAACGAGTGAATGCTTCCTACTTCATATAAAATGATAAGGACATCTCCATTGAAAATCCTTATTAACAAATTATCGCCCATTGTCATCCTCATGTGATGGATAATGGCAAATCCAGAAATTTCTGACCTGGGGGGGGGGGGGGGGGGGGGGGGTAAACAACTGACAGTCTAGGGCCGGTCTTGAGGCCCCCTGTGGGTCCAGTGCAAAGCCCAGAGGTGGCCCAGCCCTCTGAAATTACTGAGAGCCAACAAAATATATATACTTTAGTATTTTCAGACATATTTCTATAAAAATGGATCATATTTGTGGGGGGGGGGGGGGGGGGGGGGGGGGGGGAGGGGTGCGTACAACATTGGATAGGAAACTAACAAGGAGCCCCAACTCCTCAGATCAACATTTCATATCAAAGAAGGCCTCTCTTGATGCTCTGTTTCTGCCATTACCAACAGCTGAATTTAATGCTTGTAGAACTGAAATCATGCTTTGTTGGCATAACAAGAGAGAAAAAAAAAACTCTCAGAAATATGTTCGATCTCTTCTGCAGGATTCATCATGTGGGAGACAAAATTCTACAACATTTTGAAAGATTTTTAAACATTGTTCTGTTTGTGTGAGAATCTTGTTGTTATCACCAAGATTATCTCATACAGGCAACAATTCAAGCAGAAATCAAATGCAATCCTTCAACAAGTGCAAAAAGTTTTGGGGGGAAAACTCTCCCATAGGAGTTCTAGCTGCTCCCCATTAAATCTTAATTGTTTTCATACCCAGCAGGTCCTGCCCCATGTGCTAATTTCTCTGTCCTCAGAAGACAAGCTGGTCACTTGTTAACTCATAACTCATTCCACAATTTCATAAGGAGAGACATTTTTTAACATACCCATGGCTATTACTATGCTATTGAGAATTCATTAAGGAAGCATTGACCTTGCTGGGTCATACAACAGAGAGGGGTGGGGGGGAAATCACATGGCTTCTGTAGCTGAGAGGAAATAAATGGAGTTACAATGGATCCTCTCCAGCACACAAAGATCTAAAGGCTATCTTCTGGTGATCACAAGGCTCCCCCATCATACTCCAGATGACTTAGATCTAAGGAGATAATGGCGGACACAATCTTCCACTAAGACAACACACAACACAAGTGCAAATTCTGTATTAAATGCCAGTAATTATTATTTATGTTGATTTGCAAGAAACCTCTTCCTTCTCTCTCTCTCTTAAAAAATTCTACATTTAAAAAATAAAAATTTATACATCCATTACTGCTCTCTATACGTATAGATTAAACTTGTTCAGTCCAAACAGCAATCACAGATTTTACGTTCTTGCAAATTGACGCAGAATGGTGATAATGCCAATTACAATCCCCAGAGGAGGATCAAGTTACGGCCCTTTGGAGAGTGAAAACTAAGGGGAACTACTCAACACAAAAATTTAAGAATATAAAAATTATGTGGTACAAATTTTGTTTTCTCTGGACTTTTTTCATTATCCATGTGATACACACACAAAGACCCCCCACCCCACCCCCCCAAAAAAAATCCTTTGAAGTATGAAGGTTATTCAAGCCATGCAGGAACATCATTTCTGTCAAACAAACTCCCGTAATTCTTTTCTAAGTATACAAATACCACATTCTATTTCAAAATCTTTAATCTGAACAATTTCATAATGAGGCATTTTTTAACATATCCCTGGCTATTACTATGCTTTATGGGTTTAATTTCAAATTCCACAAAAGATGAATACCATATTCAAGCTGTCTGGATCATTGTAGAAGTAAAAATTCCGTAGTAATAAATTCCGGTGCCCACTGGAAGCAGATATATATTCGCAACAGAAACAAGTGCAAGCAATAAAGTGTACAAATTAACCTTATCTCCTGAAGTCCATCAGCAGTCAGACATCCATGCAGATTGACAGAGATATGATAATGGGGGGTTAGTATCATGTTCTACCAGTCTGAGACTTATCCTTATTAGTATCAAATATAGATGTCTATTTAATAGTGGCCGGTGATGATGATGATGATGGTGATGAATGGCTTTTAAGTGACCTCCCCATTGAGCACATCATTGAGCATATCAGACTGAAACTATACAACTACAACCAACCATTTAGTAAATTATATATTCAAAATTTTAGAAAACGTATTTTTATTCCAGCACATGTATTCGGGAAACAAATGCAAAAACCTTCCAGATTTGCAATATGAACAGGTAACCCCCAAAATGATGCGATTATACCATGCATTTTTTAATGAATTTTTTTCTGTAATGTAGGAAAATGAATTGATTGGCAGGAAAGATACACTGCAAGACATGTTTGGCACAAAGCTATGTGCACATTCAACATTTCTGGCTTGGGAAGAAACAAACGAGACATTGACACTTTCATTTTGGAGGAAAATCAACTTGTGTGGCAGCATTGCATTTAGTCTGTATATTTTGCTGAAACATGCTTTGGGTTGTCACATGTAATGTATTGTACAAATCACTCGTCTACGACACCTGTCATTTTAACACTTTTACAGGTGTCAAGCAAAGCTCGTTAATCACAGGTAAAAATGCAATACACATCATAATGTGACAGTATATATCATGGACACTGGGGGGTCTGCCTATAGGTACACAGATTTTCTCTGTAAATGAGCTATCCTCCAACTTGCATATACTATGCAGAGTTACGTAAATTAATTGTTGAAATTGTAGTCTTAATTGAAATTTTAAAAATTGGCCTGCCTCTTGAAAAATATAATGCGTATTTAATTTCCTTCTGAAATTTACATCTAGCAAAATCTCAAATTACATTGAGACTGTAATGCAGAGTGGCACAAACTCATAGCAATACTGTCTCCATTTCAATTCTTAAAATGTTTGCCATTTCAGAATCAATTTCAGAAATAATGTTAAAAACCTCTAGACAGTTATTTCTTCCCATTGTGTTGCTGGCTTGAGGTTTTCAATGGGCTGAAACGGGCCTCAAAAGTCGTCCACTGATACATCTCTAATGTAGCAAAAATCGCAACACGCAAACTTAATTGGATATTCCGATTTTAAAAGGTCTGGTATCGGAAACCCTTTTTATCTCCTAATGAGACTAAATTATGTTGTAACTTGACTTAAAATTGACCACCGAGGCTTGAAATGAGAGTCTTTCAGTGTGAAATTCTTAAGATATAAAACTTTATAAATCTGGCCTCTTACATCATTCATGAGAAAAAATGTTAATCTCCGCGAGATTACAGAATTAGTCTCAATGGGATTGTCTGCAATGTACAGTACGTTTTCTAAAGCATTCACAACTCATTCAATTCTTAAAATATTTGATAAATCAAATAATGAATGCATATTTGTTGGTCATTTAGCCACAAAAGCAGTGAAATACCATGAGGAAGCAGTAATTTTAAATTTGAGCAAGTACGTCTAAAACGAAATTTGGTGTCAAATACATTACATGGAAGTTCCAAAAACACTTACGGATGTGTAAGAAAATCATTTTATTTCTAAGGTTTCAAAATATTGATTTAAAAAAAGAATTAAATTACCAGAGACAAATATTGCATAACACACGCGAATAAAATACCTAACCGTTACTTAAGAAAGACAAACACGAAACTGCATTTTTGTCCAGTAACAAGGTGTCATTTTAAACTTTCATCAATTGACAACAGAGTATGGAACATAACAGGTATTTTTTTTCCTTTAAACAAAATTCAAAGATGAGCAAAATCTTTTGAAACGAGAATGCTCGTTTGAAAGAGAATTTTAATGGCAAACAGATTCCCTCATCGAAATAACAAACGCGTACATTTGCATCCACTTCCTTTGTGTCCGTGGGTTTCACCAGTAGCCCTATGTGTAAACACTGACTTATTTTCTCTCTTTTTCCCCCCATGTGTTTGCACAATTTTTCTCTGTTTGCGAGTGGCACCATATACCTGTCTGGGTTTTTTTAAATTCTGTTTTTCTTGTGTTTATTATTGAATGAAATTCTGTGAAATTTAGCACACCTGTACATCTATTACAATGCCCACACACACAATGTTACTAAGGAACAACAGTTTATTGTCTTGTGTGTAACTTAGATAAACTTCCATTGTAAAGGGAGATAATTTGTATCCACTCTGTAGATGTGTAAACAGAAAAGTGATAAAAGGGTCTTGCAATCCAGACCCTTTCGGCATTTGACAAATGTGTAAAAATATTCCAAAAATTAACGACTGACTTGAATTTATGTGAAAGTTGCTTACTTTAGTTAATAGTGTAGTTAGAGATTGCAATGCATGCTTATTTAGAATCAATCACTTTACAAGCTTTCACTTAGAAGAAAATGTGACATGTGTTGTTCTTTGTGCTGCATTTCACCGGGTACATTCCGGCAGAGACTGTTGCTATTGTTCTTGAACATTCTTCCCATCCAAGTTTGTGCCTCAAGAAAAGGAATCAATAATAATTAAGAGATAATCTATTGCTAATCTTCTGAATAATATAACGATCTAAAAACACTGTCTGAAACCTTTATCAACTTCAGTTATGGTTGCCACATTTCCACAGCCACACTTTTAACAGTCACCTCTGATGCCAGTTGTCAATATCTTTGCACCTTGCTTTTAGACAAATCACAGGCAAAGGACCATAAAGCCATGATTGGCCCCCATATAAACAGCTAAACACTGTCATAAGCAGGTCTGTCAATTCACATAATCAAGCACCAATAAAAACATTAAATCTGGACAATTGATGAATTATGATGGCCACCTGATAAATGTACCTGCTACAGTCAGGGACACACAATAGGGTACCCTGTGGGTGTCCTAACTGACTGTCACCCACAGGTCAGGGGTTGTGAACAGAAAGTGAGGGACTAACAGATTGTGGGGGGGATAAGGTGTATAATTATCCCTCTATTTTAACATTAGCAGATTATCTTACAGATAAAACTGTAATCTTTTTGTGGGTGCTACTAGGCCCACTGGAAAATCACACTCACTGCCTCACACTTATGATCAGTCAATATGCTGTGAAATAAACAGCATTCATTTGTTCATTAGTATACTGCATGAACTTCGAAACTTTTTTCTCCAAACATTCTATTTTTGTTAACAGGTTAAAGTGAAAGTAAATACCCACTGGTTTATTTTTAAATAGAGACAATTTTCTCGTGAGATACATTCATTTAAAAAAAGTTTATAAATATATGTATATTGATAAATTTATTTGAAATTTATATCCATTTTTGAGTGCATATGTACATATATATGACATTTATATATGCTTAAATAATTTGCCTATATTTGCAGGGTATTTAAAGGTTTTTGTCACCTTTTATTTCAATATTTTATCAAGTATTTAACCCAATATTTCATTCATATCAGACTCTCTTTGACTAACAGTCAATGATTTGGTAGATATAAAATTTGTCCAAATAGTTACTGTTAAGACATGAATCACTATGTCAACTTTTTACTGTGTATCTTACAGAAAAATCCATTACCAAGAGTGACAGATGTTATTTAGAACTTCTCGTTTTCATACAACACCAACAACCATAACCAGAGAAAAAAAAATCCAATTAAAATCATTGCATTAAATACACATCAATTCTGGAAGATAATTTCTTGGTGATCGATCACCCTCTCTGCGTGAGAGCAAAATGTTGTTTATATGTACCCCACCCCTCCCCGCCCCCCCACCTGCATAACATCTCTCTAAAGCCTATACTACACCGGGATTTTGTACAACTCTTTCTCTGCCAGACGGGGTACATGTAGAACGAGTTACAGAATTAGTACATGATCTCTAATCACGGCCTCCAGATAAAATTTAACCGCCTCACTTTCATCATTCTACCCAGTTTGATGGATCAATCATAATTTATTAACGAGTTTTAGATTTTATCTGTGGGAGATACATCACAATCACTGTAATAACATTACACACTTTTAAATGATCAGGCCTTATATTGGTAAATATCTCATCCACACATATTTATAAACACACAACAAGTTGTCAGTGCATGCTTAAAAGTGCAACAGATAATCAATATTCAAATTTAATATTTTTCAGAACATTCAGTTTCCACAACGGTATATCGAATTACTATAAAAAACGACAAATTCTGTGTGCTTTGCACCAGAGTTCCTTGGTTTACCATCCAGCAGGGGGTTATGGGACAGGTATAATTTGTGTTTTATTTATTTTAACGGGTGCCTTTTGGAAAACGGCCAGCTTATATTTTTTTTTTATCAGTTTCATCATGTTAGTCTTAAATGATTTGTCAAGAAATGTTTGCCAAAATGCAGACTTTTTTTTTCTGTGTCAATAAAAATTAAAACGATATAAATGGAATGGCACTGGTCTGCTAAACAGGTACCTTTTTGTGTGAGTTATACACAACCCCTTGTGTGAATTACACTGTACAGAATTTTCAATTGCGGTAATCTAAAATGCTTTAAAATGCTCCACCTTTTTGCTTCGCTTAACGGATGTTCAAATTATGGTTGAAGATAGGTAAGACTTAGAACTTAGGGATATGCTACCTTCATATCTTAAAGCTAATGCAACCAGCAGCAGGCAAAATACTAGACCTAATTCACAGAAGCTGGGCAAGCAAGTGTAAAAAATGTAACAGCAACAACCACACTGATAACACTCAAACCTTTTTTTCTTCAAAACTCAAAAGAAAATTTCAACACATTCTGGAAACCTGTGATCTTGACAAAATGAGAAAAAATCCACATAAAATTTAACTGTCCGTGACACTCTTGCAACAATTTGGGGGGATTTCATCTCGTGCACCTGTGGAACAAGAAATTCATCAACTCACCTCCAGAAGTGAAGTTCAAAACCAGGGCAGAGTTCTCGACAGTTGGAACATGGTCTACCGGCTGAAACTTGGTGTGCAAGGGGTGGACTCTGAAATACAGATAGAATTTTGATTTCTTTTGGTAAAGTTTGTAATAACGTTACGAAAACCAATTTCAGAATCATGACAGAGGGAGCATATAAAGTAACATTAGTAGTCAGTAGTTCTAGTCTAGTGACATTTCTAGATATTTCTAATTGAAAGCATTGTAAATACTTCTGCTACACCCTCTCTCTCGTCCTACCGTGTTGTAAGTTTTGGGAATAACCCCTGGGTCCAAAATGGCTCGTTCATCATCAGTCATCAAAGTATCTCCAACATTAGCCATTTTTCACCCCCAAAAAATCACCACACAACATACACAAAGCACATAAATCAATCTTGATACATTTAAAATCCTTCCTAAAAATCCTGTACACTTCTCAGCCACCGTGCACCTCTCCCATAGCGCTCCCTCACCGATCTTACACGTGCAAATAAAATAATCCTCCGAACTCGTCCCTGGGATCAATGCGATTTGATAGTTTCGCTTTTAGAAGGCGGGATTATATCATAATAAAAATCCAATTTACTCGTTTCAAAATCCGTCCCGTTAAATTGTTATAAAAATCTCGCTGTCTCTATTACAATAACATCTTGTTTTGTTCATGTGGTGTTTTAAAATAAATAACCCTTATGATCACACGTCTTGCCTTCCCAGGTAAAAATCACGATTTGTTTTCAATGCGGGTTCAAATCATCTTAGCTCCGCCCACAAACCATAGAAGGCACTCGGAACCTCTGGGCGCTTACATAGGATGCTTACTACTAAGGCAGCGACGCGATCTGACACCTTACATATAGCTGTTGTTTTTCTCAGTCATTGAGAAAGAGTTCATCTAAAAAAAAAAGTAACACAGTAGATCTGTTGATACATTTTAGAATTAATTCTAAAAAAGGGGAGGGGTAAAATTTACACTGTAAGAGGGGGGGGGGGGGGGGGGGGGGGGGGGGGGGGGGGTAAATAAACTGAGAAAAGAGAGACAACTTTTATGAAACCATCTCACTGTTTGACGGCGAGAAGGTAGGTCTAATGTGGGTGGGCAAAGGTATTCGTAATTTCATATAGTTTTTGTTATTATAGGCCCCCTATTTCCATTGAAGATGATTCGACAACAATTATCATATTTTGACAAGAAATATAAACAGTTTCTTTTATTTACTGTAAATAAAGTGTTGTTGTGGTTTTTTTTTAAATCCTTTAATTTCTGGTCTATAAAATTTTGATGTTCAAAGCTAATTTTATTTTCAAGTAAGCTTTACGTACATGCATATTTTAACACCGAGGAAAAGTGTTAAAACACTTTTGAATAAATAGAATATTATAGCAAGTTTAATATCTACCGTTTCGAAGTTACACAGAACTTATCAATTCAATTTATAGCAATTACTTTGTTGTTGAAGTGACGAATATGTCCATTTACTGTTATCAAGAGGACAAAAACGAAATACACATTAAAGGGAGTGCATATTGTTTACACTCTAAGATTCGAATTTTCTTTGTGTTTGAAACAGCATGGGAAAAAAAAAAACGTCTTCAATCTTTCCCTTGGAAACAATTAAATTGTCTTTCTAGTTTGCGAAATGTGACCTCAGGCTAGTTGTACTCTGTGTATCGATTTTCCATCGCCAAGAGCTTTATTTATTTATTTTAATTTTTTTGTTTAAATGTTCAAGAAATTAACAAAAAGTTTGGGACATTTGGTACATTTGCAATATATATAGTGTGGCAAATCATCATTAGTGACAACATAAGTCAATTGTCCCCGACTTGTGTGACATCCATACGTACATATTTTGTATATAGCATTACAAAACTAAAAAAATAAAAAAGAATAATAATAATAAAATAAAATAAAACGAAGATAATCACTTCATAGTAACGGGATTATCTTATATCTTGATACTGTAGTTTTGCAACATTACGAAATGATAATAAGATTTATAAAGATTATTCCTTCAGTGGCGGATCCAGGATTTTTTAAAGGGCAGCAATTGGCTAGGGGATCAAGGGTTTTAAGGCATTACTTTATACATATCAATAAATAACAAAAAATAATTGATTTGTTTAACTCTATGCATTTGTTTATATGTACATGTATAATGTCAGATTAATCTTATGGGAGGGGGGTGTAATGTTATAAATATATTATTAGTTCATCTTGCTTGGGTTTGTTGTTTTGTTTTTGGTCAAAAATTATTATGCACATTTAATGAAAATATGGCATAAGTGATTGAATTTTTCATTGTCGCAAAAAGTTTTTTTTTTTTAAACTGACGTAAATATTGAAATGAAATCTTAAATTAAAAAAAAATACACATGACAAGGATACAGTTTTTATCATATATACCCGATCTATACGTAAAAAATACCTGTACTGGTCTTAGTACATCGTTTAAACTGGTCAAGTATCTCTCCACCGCCGCCATGTAGGGCAGGTCGTGCCCCAGGGGCCGGCGTTTGTAACTGTCCATCTTAGTGTATCCGGTATCTCCTTAAACTGTCTGGACACAAACAAATATTGTCCTGTTTACAAAACAATCCAATGTGATGTGATTTCATAAATCACTGATGATTGTGAAAATGAACAACAGTGTTGGTTAGTACCACGGAAAAGGTCCGCTGCTGTTTCCCCGATCTTCTCTTAAATTTTCACTTATTAACGGATTAAAAGCAATCTGAGATCCCCAGCAAGAATAGTTTCATAACGCATTCATTGAGTTGAACCCCCCTAGGTATAAAATCCTCGTTACACAATATTTGTTTAGCGGACTATTAAGCGGTAACATGATTTTGTCTTTTACATTAGGATTTCTCTTGCAGAATTTCGTTCCACACAGTCGTAACTTTGACGGGAACGCGTAAAACAGGATTCCTCGCTAATGGAAAAAGCACCACTTCCTGACGAAATGTACGACAGTTTTAAAACATCTCGAGAAACAAAATAACATTTCACATGAATTATAGATATGTTTTGTAAACGAAGAAGGTTTTCTATCGCCAGAGAATAACGATATTTTCTTCACGGCGCGAAGACTAAAGACGCCTATAAGTGCGAGGAGAACCAGTTTATTACAGAGGTCTATAAGTTCATTAACAAACTAATGAGATTTAATGCCTAGTAATTAAGTTAGTAATACATACTAGCAATGGTTGGCTATAAGAGATTATAAAGCTGACCCAATACAACACTGACGGGAATTGTGTGGCTTACCACGATCATCAGCTTATAGATACAGCCGCCAAAACTAAAACAGGCCGGAGTGACAGGTATATACAGAAATAGTGCATCTCCTACACTGTAGTTTCTTTCAGTTTCTCCCCCCTCCCGCCCCCTCTCAGTCTGAATGTATTTCTCTTTCTCACCCCTTTCCACTTTTATCTCTCTGCAGGTACCTACCTATTCGTAAGACCTTAACATTGTGTATTTCTATAGGTACCATAAATCTGAATCCCAGTGAGACACTTACATGATGTACACGTATTTTACTAACGTTTAAAACTAATGGATCTGAATTCCAGTGAGACACCTAAATGATGTACACGTATTTTACTGATGTTTAAAACTAATGGATTTGAATTCCAGTGAGACACCTACATGATGTACACGTATTTTACTCACGTATAAAACTAATGGATCTGAATTCCAGTGAGACACCTACATGATGTACACGTATTTTACTCACGTATAAAACTAATGGATCTGAATTCCAGTGAGACACCTACATGATGTACACGTATTTTACTCACGTATAAAACTAATGGATCTGAATTCCAGTGAGACACCTACATGATGTACACGTATTTTACTCGCGTATAAAACTAATGGATCTGAATAATACGACTGTGGTTTCTCTTGTAACGCTGAACGCAGAGAGATCAAAACCTTAAAGGGGCATTAACTGTGAAAGTGATGGCAACCAATTTCTCAATGGCATAGGAATATATATCACTAACAAATAAAAACATTTATATTGTAGGGCAAAAAGAGAAACCTAATAAAATCACGTTATATATAACCACTTTTGAAGTGAAAAGGAATATATAAGGACGAATTATTGTCTTACAAGACAATAATTATTTAAACACCAAAATCACATGTATGTGCTTGTTTTGAGGGTAAAAAGTGTTTGAAATTATTTTGAATACTGGTGTGATTACTGAAACGTATCAGATGGAGCATTTTCACTGAATTAAAGTTTTGGTGACAAAATGAACAGCTAATACCCCTTTGATTAACTGGGTATGACATCGTTTCACTTTTTCGATAAACATCTGGAACAAACTACAAAGAGCTGTGATAAGTGTCTGCTTTAAACATCCCCAGAGGCTTTATGGCTGAGGAAAGAATACGTATTGCAATAAAATGCATAACACTTGTGCAGAAGCTTAAACAAGACCCCCGAAGTCACTTAGGATCAACATTGAACAATTTGTTTTTGATAACATAATTTTTTTCACCCCCCCCCCCCCGTAAACAAATGGTACTAGGGATATAATATTATGTATATACACCCTGTCTTAATATTTCATTTACAGATATAGCATTGTTTTGATTAGTTGCAATATAGGTATTCATTACGCAAGCCAAGTGTCCGATTTGCTTACTCTCAGATGAGAGGGCTCGTATAGATGACCCAACATCTATTTTCACCAATATTTCATATTTGAACAACACACAATATGATAAATTTTTATACATTTAATGTATGAAATAAAGTTTACATATAATTTTACAAATAAAACAATCTACATAAGTGTGAGACACGGGAACACATGGAAAACAATAAAGAACTGATTGAGATCGCTGTAAGAGACAGAATACATATATATATATATATACCATACGTCATGTAAAATACTCCAATCTGATTGGCCGAGAAACGTTTGAAAAAAACCTTTAAAAAAACCAAAAACCACACACAATGTTTTCCCGTGAGTGTAAAAACATACCTCTGGGGTGATAGGATTAGAGACGGGAAATATTACTTGACAATGGTTTCTAGTATCACCTACACGTACGGTTCGCCGCAGATGTTTGAAACAAACAATACTCGGCAGCCTTGCAGGTATATTGGTACATACCTTTACTCGGCAGCCCTGCAGGTATATTGGTACATACCTTTACTTTATAACGATCATAGACACGTTTACTTTGAACTTCTCAATTCCATGTGAAGTTTTTTTCTTTTTGCACATTGACGACAATCTAGACTTTAAAAAATCAGTTGAATATTTGTGCTTTCAATTTGTTATGAATATCTCATAAATGTATGACATTCAGCATAACAAAACAAATGGTGCGTGTAGTTGAGGGTAACATTGAAATTTTCACCTCGTGTAGTTGAGGGTAACATTGAAATTTTCACCTCAGTTGACAGTCGTTTCTTGGGGTGAAAATTTCCAATGTTACCCTCAACTACATTCAATATTTATATAATATTGAACTGTCTGAAATAGTTCCATAAAAGCATTTGACATATCGCAGGTAGAGATCCTTAAGCAATGTTAAAAACAATAAAATTTAAAATAATTAGAAGTTGAGATCTAGCTATCACACATCTATTATCTCATGTTGAGAACTAGCTATGACACCTCTATTATATCATGTTGAAATCTAGCTATCACACATCTATTATCTCATGTTGAAATCTAGCTATCACACATCTATTATCTCATGTTGAAATCTAGCTATCACACATCTATTATCTCATGTTGAAATCTAGCTACCACACATCTATTATCTCATGTTGAGAACTAGCTATGACACATCTATTATCTCATGATGAAATCTAGCTATCACACATCTATTATCTCATGATGAAATCTAGCTATCACACCTCTATTATCTCATGTTGAAATCTAGCTATCACACTTCTATTATCTCATGTTGAAATCTAGCTATCACACATCTATTATCTCATGTTGAGACCTAGATATCATACATCTGTTATCTCATGTTCACGTTTTACCCTGGTTGACATGTTCACAATCAATATGTTGTTTCTCCTCTCACAGACTACATCCCCGTTTAACATAGTGACACTTCCAGGGTCCATGTACGGCGAATACTTCTTGGAATGAGAAATCACCTTCATTTCTAAACCATCTCTTTCAGGTTGCTTTGAATCTGCAATGATGTCAGCTACCGGCCAGTTCTGTTTGTAATTCTTTATTACGTCATCAAAGAGATTTTGGAAGCTCAGACTAGAGGTGTCTACCTCCACGTCAGCGGGAGGCTTGAAGAGAACATTGCGGAAAACCCATGGTAGAAAACCTCCAGCGAGTGTGGCCAGCATTTGATTAACACCAGAAACTGAGTATTCGTTTCCAAAGGCCATTACAACAATTATAACAAACAAAAGAAATAGAATAATTGTCAAAAACTGACGAAGGGCACTCACCAAGTTTTTGTATAGACTTCCAGGACAACCCACGTGATCAATGTAAGCGGATTTGAAAAAGAATGTTCGAGTAATGTACGGTTTGTCGTGATTATCTAAAAATAACAGAACACGTGGGACACACCATTTGAGGACGCCATTAGACATGTGAGGGAAGGGGTCCATCGGCACAGTCTCGTCCTCATGGTCATCAACGCTGATCTGGAAGGCAGTGTTCGGCTGTATATCTGCCGTCTGCCATGCCACCTTGTCTACCTGTTCTTTCGCTCTTCCGAGAAGTGCCTTGTGAATGGCTTGATTAAAAGTTTGATATTTCTGAGTAACGCTACCAAAACAGTCTCGAGCATACAACGACAACATGAAAAGTAAAGAAATGTATTTCAGAGTTTGAGAAGCATTGAGAATGACACCAATCAAGGTATAGACTATCATCTCAACGAAGAAAACAATGACTTCGACAACTAAAATTACACAGGAGACCAACGCTAATATGCTCAATAGAATGGCAATAAATTGTACAGCACGAAAGCCAACACTGGATTTTGTAGACAGGCGAGCAACAGTCTCTCTTCTGAGAAGGCCAACTACGCCGATTTTCTCTTTCAATCTGGTTACAAATTTAAAATTTGGGAAGACCACAATGATCAGATGACACAGTAGTCGCAACGCGATGTTGAGTGTTGGTATACAATAAAATGCTAGAACCATGATGATAACTGGTAAAACGAACATCCAGTATATTCCTACGATGAAAAAAGCGAAAACTCCATATTCCTTGAATGGATAAAGCAAAGTTCTTATAGCCCATCCGAACGATCTCGAATACGAAGATTCATGCATGTCTCGGAAGCACTTTCGAAGAACTATATCCATATTTCTTTTTATTTCAGAAGTAATGAATTCTAGAACTCCAAACAAAACACCGTCTACAACCAGTACAGCGTAGCAGAATACGAACATACCGTGAACAGGTGTTAAAAAACTCGTCATACTTCCGGGAAAATATGCAAAGTGCACTTCCAATTTCCGGTCACGTGCAGCATCGTCCTTATCATCGTGTTCACTGTCTTCATACCGATAGAAAATGGCTATTCTGAAAATCCATGGAATGATGACCAAAATGCATGAAACAATTAACATAAGTTTTTGTAAACAATGATACCACTTTAAATGTTTGATGACCAACGAAGTTCCTCTGAAAGGTTCAAATACACTACGGTTGCAACATGGTTTCAAAGAATCCCTTTCGCGGATTTGACAACGAAAAAACGAATCGTAAATGGATCTGATAATTCCGACGGGAACATCATTTGGTGGAATTAAACGCTCATGCTTAACGTTCAAGTATATCTTTGAAAGGGTCAGTGCATAAACAGTATCTTCATCCATTTCATCCAACTGTTCCATAAAAGCATTCATTAGCGGCAGATCGTCAATATTCACAATATTTTCGGTCGTGGGTGGTGGGTTATTTAGGTAAGTCTTCATTACTTTGACTTGGATTGGATTATCACAGTTGAATTCGTACTTCAAAGTTTTGTACTTGTCTTGATACCAAGCCTTGGGTATGAGATAAGGACAAAACATGATGACAAGCAAGTTCATAAGATATATGCAGTAAAATAAAATACGGACCCACATGTCTTTAACAAGTTCTCTACATACGATACTACCTTTAGGAGTTTTAGAACAACACACGTGGTAGAAAACAGCCCTGTTGTTTACATTTTTGATGTGCATGTTGCAGACATGTTCATTGTCACTAAGACTACCACCAGCTCCGTCTGGTGAGATTTCTTTGAAATCATTTAGTAAAATATGTCGAAGGCCTTTTTCTACTTCCTTTATATCCCTTTGTAATAAACATCCTATTGGTTCTTCCTGTAATTCTACTTTCATATTTTCAGTGCCGTAACTCAGAGTCGAAAGTGAAAGTATTTCGAAACCCGTCTTCAAAAATAAAAGTCCTTGGCCATGCCGACCGGTACTTCTTTCCCAAAGAAAAGGTTTGTAAATGTCAGATTTCGATTGTCCTGGAATCTTTCCGGAATGGTTTCGAAACTTCAGTTCATAGATGATAAGCTTGGTTCCGGCGTCTAGAAGTTCTTTGATGTCGTGTCTCAGCATTTCAGACACTGGCGTCACACTGCAGTTTCTGGAGAAAGTCACCAGGAATTCTTTATTCAAAGATGAAGAATTAGAAGTTATGAATATATTCTGATCCTCAGAATAATTCCCGGAAAGACTCAATGTTTGCTGGCAAATTACACAGACTAAAAATACAAACACAAACAACTCCATTTCGACACTTAGTTTGAACACTTAAACGTTCTACATATAATCCTTGACTCGTTAATATTGAGACTTTTAAAAATTTTCTTCACTGTGCACCATATCCGTTTACCTTCACGGTCGAATCAGTCAAGCAGACATTTAAACTCAATTGATAATGCATGTACACATTCAGAATGTTTAAGGAAGTATAACTATGATAAAATTAGCATGAATTTCCATGTACCTTATTGTCGAACAAGTTTGTTAATAAGGAGATAAATCGGCACGAGATGATAAACGTATTTGATGGATGAAATGAATTAGATGTTCTTCCTATTAAATACTAGTATAAGAAGTTAACAAATTCACCAATTCTGAAAACATTGTGCATTGTATAATGCGTATTGAGAAAACATTGGTAATGATGAGTGTTGACTAGCCTGTCAAGGGGCCGAATTGTAAGACGTGGCGGATCGCTGCAGTGAGGGCGTTGATCAGTTCAGATCGACCCTTCTATTCCCTAGAAACAAATGACCGTCCGACGGCGAGTCATCTGAAAAACCCCTGGGGATGGGTCGGTCTTTCTGCAGATGATGACAGCTTTATCTACTCTTCCATTGTGTCAGATCAGTTGAATGGAAACGGGACACGGGTTTCTTTCAGAACATCGTGGTCAGTCGACGTTTTATAAAAAAATAAATCAGGAAACCTTGATAGTTGTTTTGGAATGGCTGCATGTTTCAGTAAAAACAATTATTGTTCATTTTGTTTTAGTTTAGGACGGCACATGTACTTTCCAATAAGATTTATACTAGGCCTATTTGAATATGAACCGTCTCTATTCGTGATGATTGTATCAAATCGATACAAGAGTTTTCTCTCCTGATTGATGATTTCGTAAACTTTTACGCTGCATCATGTGCCATATAATCTTCGCTTTGATTTAGTGTTCAGTGGATGCTTCTCGTTTGCTGCGGTGTAGTGGCGGTTGTGACCTATGAAAAATGAAAATAACGTACATCAGTCTCATAAATCCTATACAGAATGCATGTACAGTATTAAGAGTATGACAAGCACGGACCCCCAGAGGTGGGATGAGGCGCCTAGGAGGAGTACACATCCCCTGTCGACATACTTCGCGGTTCCAGATACTAGTAACTCATAGACAAACAATTCACCGACACTGTTTATCGACAAACCTTCTAATCAACAGTTCGACACAACATTTTATAGAAACCGACAAAGTATCAATAACTTGTAGACATTCATCGTAATAAGGACACAAATAGTTATCCTTCATCTGAAAAAAAAAATCAATACGTTTTACATGATATTTACAATGCCTTCCATTTATTGAACGATATTTCTTTATCAAAAAGATTGACATTAGTATGAGTTATTTTCTGTCCAGCGAGATGTTTTATTTTTTTGAGGTTACTGACTGCGGAGTAGCGATCTCATATAAGTATTTCAGTGTGGGTTTTAAGTGAAGGTTTTAAAAACTGTAAGTATCATGATACGATACTCCAGCAACTATTTATAAATATTAATATTTTAAAATTTTTTTTAGATTATGTATATGACTTTTTAAAATAAATCACTTCAATATCAACAGGATTCGGTGCATTTTTTGTAATGTCAATCTGCATTATTAATACACCTCAAGTCCAAAACTTCATTTAGACCAGTCTATTTTTAATCATGCATGTAATTACATATGTACAAATAATCTTTCAATGTAAATTTTTCTTTTACTCTTTGAAATAGAACAACATATAACATGTGTCTATTTCAGGGACAATAAAATCACAAAATGAAATCTTCATAATTTTTTTTAATGAAGTTTGTAGTAAAATACGGGTAGTATACGAGTTGTCTTTCGTTGAATTGACATGTCGATCAGCTGGTCTGTGAATGGAAGTGATGTCAATGGGTGTTATTTTGACATAATGAAACCCTTGACATTTATAACTGTTAATATCAAGCAGTAACTCGAGAGTGATCTTTTCAACTTTACATATAGAAAATGTGAAAATTACAAATACGGGAAAATATAGAGTTTTTGTTAATGAGGATAGGTCTTCATGCCCCCATTATACAAACACATTATATATTAATGCCGGAAATTATCAATAAAGTTAGACATTAGAAACTATCAGTGGTGTCTGAGAATCGGGACAGATTATTATTATCGCTGCGATATAATAAAAATGTCAGCAAATAGGTGGAAATTTTTATTTTTGGAAGAGATTATAATTTTGGTATTTTATATAAGGAAAAATAATAATAATGTGAGGTTTCCATAGTAAACATATGGGCCCAACCTTTGGTATTTATGCGAATCAAAACTTAACAGTAAATGCTTCCGGTCCGAATTTCTAGAGTCAGTCTCAGTTTTAATTTTTCCTTTATTTACAAAATAACTGATGACGTGAAGTTTAATTACACAACAGCAATACATAATCGTGAAATAAAAAAGCAAACAATGCTTGTAATATTGAAATATATACAGTAACTCGTCAAAGTAAAGGCTAACACGGTGGTGAATGTGACAGTATATTTTACCCGGCTGTTGTATATTTTAGATGGTACAAATGTTAGATCATACAGTCATATTTGTAATTAAAACGCATTTCTATATATTACACAGTGTCTAATAATTTCCATGTAAAGAAAAAAAAAAAAAAAAGAAAAGAAAAAAAAAAACCGGGCGCGGATCAGAGAAGGAAATGATTCTAATTGTTTCACGTATTATTGATAATTTATCTAAACCTCGGTATAATGTTCGTCTTCGCTTACTTTCTATCACGTCGATTCTTTGAAATGTTATCAGGGCCGATAAACTTCAGGTAAGGAAAGGCGGATATCATTTTCATTCAGAACAAATATTGATTTTAGAAAAAGGCAAAAACAGACATAACGTTGGATATACAACATAAAACATAAAACACATTCAATGTGTAAATAAAAACATGGATGTATATATTAGATAATACAGAAATCTAATATTTTAAAAGCAATGCGTGATATTAGCAAAAGTTTATCAGATGGGTGAAAACATACGTTTATGTCATCAATAGAAACCTGGGTTTTTTTTTATTCTCATGACATTTGATTTATTTCAGCAATTCATAACCATAATTTCAAACTGGGGCCACTAATTAACAATTTGTGAAACATTTCATTTTCAAACAATTGTTCCAATAAAGAAGAAAATTTAAGAGGCTCTCTGAACCCAAAACAAAAATACATAAACACAAATGAGATAATGAATAAAAATATGAGTAGAAATATTTCTTTTTGTTCTAATTCTTTACTGAACCACAGAAGTAACCTCTTCTTGAAAACCTTCTATAGCAGTAACCAAGGATGTAAATTTAAACATGCATGTTGATAGAAAACAGCGACCCGAGGCCTATTAAAAGGGACATCTGACTTACAGATCCTTTATCCATTCATAAAAGAAATGGAGACAGGGGGGATGTTTAAATTTTTCGTTTTCTCTTGTTTGTTTTCTCTCTTTCCAATACGGGGTAAAAAGCATAAAAACCATAAGCTGATCAAAAATGTCGGTACGGTTTGAAAAATACAGCTATCGCAATTATCATCTTACCAATAAACCAATTATCTATATTTAAAAATATGTACTTTCAAATCCAGATGTGAATGTGCTAGGTACACTGTCAGCCATCTTTATCAAATTTATATATGGTACTTATGTTTCTTAATTGATTTGGTATGCAAGAACATGTGTGGCGTATGATCAACTTCTATACCGGCGCAGGTATTGAAAAATTCGTTGATGTTACAGGAGTCTTGACAGTCTTGTTTAAAGTGACGTCTCACGAAGTATATGGTCGTTATAATGAATAGTTTGACTTCGCTAAAATAGAAGAAGGAAAATAATAAAAACTAAAATAAAATATATCATCATTATAGTAATTACTTAATATTATATTTATTTCAAAACATGATATTGGACGAATTTGTCTCCACTTTTTTGGCACGCTGTTTTTGGCTATATTTAGCTCTAAAGCTTCATAGTTATTTCGGATTTCAAACATTTCGGTTGAGCATCACTGAAGAGACATTATTTGTCGAAATGCGCATCTGGTGCATCAAAATTGGTACCGAATAAGTTTTACATATAAAACATAGTGTATCAGACAAGGCTAAACTCAGTACGACTGGAAGTAGGTGATTAAACTCCAGAATATCGATAGAAGTCAAAGAATTGTCAGATAAATAATTTCAAACCTGATTTATTAATGCATCTGTCCTCTTACTAGACACCTAGGCATGCTCTACTCTAAATCTACTCTGTATCGGGTAATATATAATGAATCATATATAAATAGGTTCATCTGTCCTCTTACTAGACACCTAGGCATGCTCTACTCTAAATCTACTCTGTATCGGGTAATATATAATGAATCATATATAAATAGGTTCATCTGTCCTCTTACTAGACACCTAGGCATGATCTACTCTAGATCTACTTTGTATCGGGTAATATATAATGATTCATATATAAATAGGTTTATCTGTCCTCTGACTAGACACCTAGGCATGCTCTACTCTAAATCTACTTTGTATCGGGTAATATATAATGATTCATATATAAATAGGTTCATCTGTCCTCTTACTAGACACCTAGGCATGCTCTACTCTAAATCTACTTTGTATCGGGTAATATATAATGATTCATATATAAATAGGTTCATCTGTCCTCTTACTAGACACCTAGGCATGCTCTACTCTAAATCTACTTTGTATCGGGTAATATATAATGAATCATATATAAATAGGTTCATCTGTCCTCTTACTAGACACCTAGGCATGCTCTACTCTAAATCTACTTTGTATCGGGTAATATATAATGAATCATATATAAATAGGTTCGTCTGTCCTCTTACTAGACACCTAGGCATGCTCTACTCTAAATCTACTTTGTATCGGGTAATATATAATGATTCATATATAAATAGGTTCATCTGTCCTCTTACTAGACACCTAGGCATGCTCTACTCTAAATCTACTTTGTATCGGGTAATATATAATGAATCATATATAAATAGGTTCGTCTGTCCTCTTACTAGACACTTAGGTATGCTATCTAGTTCTAAGTATTGCCTCTTCTTCATATATATATACGATATCATGATAAAGATTTTAAACAATGCATAACATACTAAATCTGATAAGTGTACATGAAATGAAAAGAACAGTTTGTAGATGAGGATGCATTCAAAACATGTACCAGAATTCTCTGTCTCGCATTCTTTATAGATTCATTGGAAATTACAAAGTTCCCTGCGAATTATGTAGAAAATGATAAAAGAGATTTAAATGCTATCTGGGCAATGCGGAATTTCTTTCTGTATGTAGCTCATTAAACTTGTCCCATTCAGATTAATGCATGTTCCATAAAATGTAGGGATGGACTTCCACGACTTCATCCAGCCAAGATTCGCGCAGGAGCATTCCACCGGACATGACGTCATATCCACAGTTTGTAGCGACTCTGCTTTCAGAAGTGCTTTTGGAACTGACGTTAGATTGGTGTGATCCAAAACTATGAAACCAAGTTGTTTATTGTTAAGAAACGCATTTTCAGAGATCTGAGACAACGGGTTATAACTCAGGAAAAGTGTTCCTATGTTAAACAGTTTATTGCAATCCTCGTATTGAATCTCAGAAATCTGGCTGCTGGTGATGACTAGGCTTGTTAGGGAGTCTAAGTTTGACAAAACTGGAGGCACGTGGGTAAGTTGTGTGCCATTGATTGGCAGATAGTGCAAATAATTGCTCAAGTGGGGCGGAAAGGTGTCACCGCGAAGATATTCTATTGGCTCATTATCAACAGAAATTCTTCCTATGTGATTTGATTTTGAAAAGATGGATGGAAGAGTTGTTAACCCGTTGTCCTGGAATGTTATCGATGTTAGGTAGGGGAAACCATGGGTAACAGATTCCGTAATGGCATTAGCTGACAATTTCTTATTTCTTTGAAATGTCATCGTAGAAATTTTCCTGCAGTCATTGATGGAGGTTGGTAGTTTTGTTAACCCAGTATTGTAAAAGTTAAGAAATGTCAGATTCTTGTGGTACAAGGAAAATGCATCGTCGGGGAGCTCTGGAAATTGTACGTCATATAAATCAATTGAAAATAAATTTGGGAGAAGGTCCATGTTCTTTGGCCATCTTGTCATGGACTTGGACCCCAAACTAATCAACTGAAGGGAAGAGGATAAATTTTTCACCACACTCTCTGACAAATCAGTCAGGGGATTCCCCTGAATAGAAATGGCAGTTAATTGCCGAAGCTTTCCAATCGCGACTGGTAACTCTGACAGTTTGTTGTTTTCAAGATGAAAATAATTTAATGTGTCCTCGCTCCCATTGAAAGCATTTTCACCGATTAAGTGAATCGCATTGTTTTCTAAACTAAGAAAATTGACCGCGACACCATAAAAATAATGATCAGATATTGTCTCAATCCCATTACCATCTAGAAAAAACGTCCATTGTCCTTCACACTTTTGAATGGGTGGGAGTGAGGATAGGTTTTTGTTGCTACAATATACTATCTGTTGATTTCCATTACACTCACAGGGTAACGGCAAAGGACAATCGGCAGAAACCTCTCTATCTCCAGAGCTTACTAATACGAGCAGTGTTGTGGTTACCACCTGAAAGTAGGAAGTAGTTTTTCAAATTTGATGTCAAAAGACTTGGCTATATGGAGGCGTGCTAATATCGAAAAGTATGATAGAAATCCACTTACTGACAGAAAATGTCCAGCCATTTCTTACTTCGGTACGTTTATAAAAATGTACACATGTATAGATAATAAGAAATGATAAGGATCAGGAAAATTGTCATTCCTCCAAAAGTCGTATGTTTACATATAACGAGAGATAAATGACAGGTGTTTGTTCATCATGGTTATACACCGGTAGAAAGAACAGGATGGTTATGGACATGTATACGGAGGAGTGTCTCATTAAGTAGGAGAAAGGCTTCCACTGATCTCAGGCATACAAGCTTCCTCTCACAGATTGGGTGGTGTGAGGCTATTGTCATTACATTACATTAAATTGGTACCGTATAAGTTTTACATTATGACTCCTGGGTCGAGGCCTCTGATGGTGGACTGTTAGTCCCCGAGGGTCTCTACAGCCCAGTAGCTAAGTACTTCGTTACTAGCTTGAACATACGGATGTATATTTAATTGCTGTTATAACATTTAGAAATTCATTTCAAAATTAAGGATTATCTCCCTCACGCATAGCTCTTATCCTTAGACGAATTTGACTCCACTCTTTTGGCACACTGTTTTTGCCTACAGTAGCTCGAAAACGTCATTGTTATTTCGGATTTTTAAGTTTTACATTACAACGAATATCTATGTAAATAGTAATAAATGTATAGGAATGCAATTCTTTATAGATTTTAAAACTAAATACAGGTAGTACATAGTTTTCTTGGGACGCTCCAATTATATATAATGTAGGTAATGTCATACATGGTTTGAGACAGAAATGTTTAACAAACATCTGATGTATATACATGTAGTAGGGAAATTACACACACTCTCAATCAATGAAACCATTGGTAAACTGATTACAGAATAAGGTATTGCTGTGCTTGATTGACACCTGAGATTCTAATTAACATCGTACAAACTGGAACGAAATTATTAGAATTGGAACGAAAGTTATCCCTCTTTGCTTAAAGTGAGTCATGATTTCTTCCGAGATTTTAAAACTGGAGACTTATATCTTTTGAACTGCTTTTGTTTTTCTCTTCTATTTCAATCACCAACATTTCTAAAGATTTCGATTTTAAACAGACATAAATGACACGTCACATTTATACTTTAGACAATGAACACCATGTCACTGCATCGAACGCGTACATTCTGAGAGACAAACACTGCTCACGTTTTCAGCACGAATCGCTCGCTCTGTGTTTGGTACGAATACTTTTAATTATAAAGCATTATGAACATTTACTATCGTAGCAATTCTTAGTTTAATTATGTTACAATTTCAGAATGAAAGTTAGTGAAACGAAAATCTTCCGAAATGGCATTCGTGAAGCGTGTACGAAATACTGATATTTCTAAAAAAAAAAATAAAAAAAAAAATACAACAACCAAAAGTCAAAAGTATGACAGGTACAGTTCGTTATTACTATTACTGAATGAACAGAATGTGAGAATTGTCAATTTTTCCATTCATGCTATATGCTCAAATGAATCCTTTATTCATGTAGCAATTTAACACCATATGAAGCAAACATTGTATAATACCCCCTCCCATGCAGTAGTTTGCCCCGAATCATGGAGTTAAGTGGTTGGTATTGCCTTAATTTAGTATTTATCTCATGCACAAACACTAGTATACTTTTCCCTCTCTGCTAGATTTCCCGGCCACGCACTGTTCGAATATGTACAATTATCATGTTGTTTGCTTTACCGCAGTTACCAGTATATGAAAACTACCACCTAAACAGAAACACGAAGAATTCAAAATACACACGTCCTGCATCTGTCTATCTGTCTGTCTGTCTGTCTGTTTCTCTGTCTCTGTCTCTCTCTCTCTCTCTCTCTCTCTCTCTCTCTCTGAATGCACATTTGTATTTGCAAGACTTTCACATTCTTTCATATTTCAATGGAGTTGACCTTTGTGACATTTAATATATAATATTTAAATATTCATTCGCCAATGAAACTTCGACATGTGTTTATTTCATATAAAACTGTTGAATACATTTATAAAATTTCAGATTAAATATAATTTTTCAGAGTTTAACCCCTTGAGATAAATTAACTGTATATGACAAAGTTTCATTATTTCGACAACTATCTCACACAACACGAAGAGCAAATAAAATGCATTGGATTTGTGCGTCAAATACAGATGCTACTACACAAACACCGCAAGATATAAACATGTCAATTGTACACCCAATATGTACACGTATTCATCCATATTTCCAACTAGATAATCTAAAGTTCTTTTTTAGTACAACAAGAATATAAACAAGTGTATATGTGTACAACATGAATATAAACAAGTGTATATGTGTACAACATGAATATAAACAAGTGTATATGTGTACAACATGAATATAAACAAGTGTATATGTGTACAACATGAATATAAACAAGTATGTATGTGTACAACATGAATATAAACAAGTGTGTATGTGTACAACATGAATATAAACAATTGTATATGTGTACAACATGAATATAAACAAGTGTATATGTGTACATGAATATAAACAAGTGTATATGTGTACAACATGAATATAAACAAGTGTATATGTGTGCAACATGAATATAAACAATTGTATATATGTACAACATGAATATAAACAAGTGTATATGTGTACAACATGAATATAAACAAGTGTGTATGTACAACATGAATATAAACAAGTGTATATGTGTACAACATGAATATAAACAAGTGTATATGTGTACAACATGAATATAAACAAGTGTATATGTGTGCAACATGAATATAAACAATTGTATATATGTACAACATGAATATAAACAAGTGTATATGTGTACAACATGAATATAAACAAGTGTGTATGTGTACAACATGAATATAAACAAGTGTATATGTGTGCAACATGAATATAAACAAGTGTATATGTGTACAACATGAATATAAACAAGTGTGTATGTACAACATGAATATAAACAAGTGTATATGTGTACAACATGAATATAAACAAGTGTATATGTGTACAACATGAATATAAACAAGTGTGTATGTGTACAACATGAATATAAACAAGTATGTATGTGTACAACATGAATATAAACAAGTGTATATGTGTACAACATGAATATAAACAAGTGTATATGTGTACAACATGAATATAAACAAGTGTATATGTGTACAACATGAATATAAACAAGTATATATGTGTACAACATGAATATAAACAAGTATATATGTGTACAACATGAATATAAACAAGTGTATATGTGTACATGAATATAAACAAGTGTGTATGTGTACAACATGAATATAAACAAGTGTATATGTGTACAACATGAATATAAACAAGTGTGTATGTGTACAACATGAATATAAACAAGTGTATATGTGTACATGAATATAAACAAGTGTATATGTGTACAACATGAATATAAACAAGTGTATATGTGTACAACATGAATATAAACAATTGTATATGTGTACAACATGAATATAAACAAGTGTATATGTGTACATGAATATAAACAAGTGTATATGTGTACAACATGAATATAAACAATTGTATATGTGTACAACATGAATATAAACAAGTGTATATGTGTACAACATCAATATAAACAAGTGTATATGTGTACAACATGAATATAAACAAGTGTATATGTGTACAACATGAATATAAACAAGTGTGTATGTGTACAACATGAATATAAACAAGTGTGTATGTGTACAACATGAATATAAACAAGTGTATATGTGTACAACATGAATATAAACAAGTGTGTATGTGTACAACATGAATATAAACAAGTGTGTATGTACAACATGAATATAAACAATTGTATATGTGTACAACATGAATATAAACAAGTGTATATGTGTACAACATGAATATAAACAAGTGTATATGTGTACAACATGAATATAAACAAGTGTGTATGTGTACAACATGAATATAAACAAGTGTATATGTGTACAACATGAATATAAACAAGTGTGTATGTGTACAACATGAATATAAACAAGTGTATATGTGTACAACATGAATATAAACAAGTGTGTATGTGTACAACATGAATATAAACAAGTGTATATGTGTACAACATGAATATAAACAAGTGTATATGTGTACAACATGAATATAAACAAGTGTATATGTGTACAACATGAATATAAACAAGTGTATATGTGTACAACATGAATATAAACAAGTGTATATGTGTACAACATGAATATAAACAAGTGTGTATGTGTACAACATGAATATAAACAAGTGTATATGTGTACAACATGAATATAAACAAGTGTATATGTGTACAACATGAATATAAACAAGTGTGTATGTACAACATGAATATAAACAAGTGTGTATGTGTACCACATGAATATAAACAAGTATGTATGTGTACAACATGAATATAAACAAGTGTATATGTGTACAACATGAATATAAACAAGTATGTATGTGTACAACATGAATATAAACAAGTGTGTATGTACAACATGAATATAAACAAGTGTATATGTGTACAACATGAATATAAACAAGTATGTATGTGTACAACATGAATATAAACAAGTGTATATGTGTACAACATGAATATAAACAAGTGTATATGTGTACAACATGAATATAAACAAGTGTATATGTGTACAACATGAATATAAACAAGTGTATATGTGTACATGAATATAAACAAGTGTATATGTGTACAACATGAATATAAACAAGTGTGTATGTACAACATGAATATAAACAAGTGTGTATGTGTACAACATGAATATAAACAAGTGTATATGTGTACAACATGAATATAAACAAGTGTATATGTGTACAACATGAATATAAACAAGTGTATATGTGTACAACATGAATATAAACAAGTGTATATGTGTACAACATGAATATAAACAAGTGTATATGTGTACAACATGAATATAAACAAGTGTATATGTGTACAACATGAATATAAACAAGTGTATATGTGTACAACATGAATATAAACAAGTGTATATGTACAACATGAATATAAACAAGTGTATATGTGTACAACATGAATATAAACAAGTGTATATGTACAACATGAATATAAACAAGTGTATGTGTACAACATGAATATAAACAAGTGTATATGTGTACAACATGAATATAAACAAGTGTATATGTACAACATGAATATAAACAAGTGTATATGTGTACAACATGAATATAAACAAGTGTATATGTACAACATGAATATAAACAAGTGTATGTGTACAACATGAATATAAACAAGTGTATATGTGTACAACATGAATATAAACAATTGTATATGTGTACAACATGAATATAAACAAGTGTGTATGTGTACAACATGAATATAAACAAGTATGTATGTGTACAACATGAATATAAACAAGTGTATATGTGTACAACATGAATATAAACAAGTGTATATGTGTACAACATGAATATAAACAAGTGTATATGTGTACAACATGAATATAAACAAGTGTATATGTGTACAACATGAATATAAACAAGTGTATATGTGTACAACATGAATATAAACAAGTGTATATGTGTACAACATGAATATAAACAAGTGTATATGTGTACAACATGAATTTAAACAAGTGTATATGTGTACAACATGAATATAAACAAGTGTGTATGTACAACATGAATATAAACAAGTGTATATGTGTACAACATGAATATAAACAAGTGTATATGTGTACAACATGAATATAAACAAGTGTATATGTGTACAACATGAATATAAACAAGTGTATATGTGTACAACATGAATATAAACAAGTATGTATGTGTATAACATGAATATAAACAAGTGTATATGTGTATAACATGAATATAAACAAGTGTGTATGTACAACATGAATATAAACAAGTGTATATGTGTACATGAATATAAACAAGTGTATATGTGTACAACATGAATATAAACAAGTGTATATGTGTACAACATGAATATAAACAAGTGTATATGTGTACAACATGAATATAAACAAGTGTATATGTGTACAACATGAATATAAACAAGTATATATAGAAGACAAGGAAAAGGGGATAATGGATGACAATTTATGTACGTCAACATATATACAGCAACTATGAACTCATCGATATCGCCATAGGACACGGAAAATATCTCAATGAGGGCATTTGAGATGTTTCATAAAAAGACCCTCAATATCAAACATAATATACTTGTAATGTCAATTGAAATGGAGAGATTTAGCCATCAAACGTCTGTTATGTCACGTTCAGATTTTACCCTGGTTGACATGTTCACAATCAATATGTTGTTTCTCCTCTCACGCACCTCGTTTAACTTGGTGACACTTCCAGTTTCCTCACAAGGAGAAGATCCTTCAGCAGAAGAATTTACCATTGTTTCTACATCTTGACTTTCAGGTTGCTTTGAATCTGCAATAATGTCAGCTACCGGCCAGTTCTGTCTGTAATTCTTGATCACGTTATCAAAGAGATTTTGGAAGCTCAGACTAAAGGTGTCTACCTCCACGTACGCGGGAGGCTTGAAGAGAACATTGCGGAAAACCCATGGTAGAAAACCTCCAGCGAGTGTGGCCAGCATTTGATTAACACCAGAAACTGAGTATTCGTTTCCAAAGGCCATTACAACAATTATAACAAACAAAAGAAATAGAATAATTGTCAAAAACTGACGCAGGGCACTCACTAAGTTTTTGTATAGACTTCCAGGACAACCCACGTGATCAATGTAGGCGGATTTGAAAAAGAATGTTCGAGTAATGTACGGTTTGTCGCGATTATCTAAAAATAACAGAACGCGTGGAACACTCCATTTCAGGACGCCACTACACATATGAGGAAAGGAATCCATCAATATAACCTGGTCGTTATGGTCATCAACGCTGATCTGGAAGGCAGTGTTTGGCTGTCTATCTTCCGTCTGCCATGCCACCTTGTCTACCTGTTCTTTCGCTCTTCCGAGAAGCGCCTTGTGAATGGCTTGATTAAAAGTTTGATATTTCTGAGTAACGCTACCAAAACAGTCTCGAGCATACAACGACAACATGAAAAGTAAGGAAATGTATTTCAGAGTTTGAGAAGCATTGAGAATGACACCAATCAAGGTATAGACTATCATCTCAACGAAGAAAACAATGACTTCGACAACTAAAATTACACAGGACATCAAAGCCAATATGCTCAATAAAATGGTTACTAACTGTACAGTACGAAAGCCACTACTTGATTTTGTAGACAGGCGAGCAATAGTTTCTCTTCTGAGAAGGCCAACTACGCTGATTTTCTCTTTCAATCTGGATACACATTTGAAATTTGGGAAGACCACAATGATCAGATGACACAGTAATCGCAACACGATGTTAAGTGTTGGTACGCAATAAAATGCTAGACCTATGATGATAACTGGTAAAACGAACAGCCAGTATATTCCGACGATGAAAAAGGCGAAAACGCCATATTCCTTGAATGGATAAAGCAAAGTTCTTATAGCCCATCCGAATGATCTCGAATACGAAGATTCATGCATGTCTCGGAAGCACTTTCGAAGAACAATTTCAATGTTTCGTTTCAGTTCTGAACTTATCAATTCTAGAAGTCCAAATAAAACACTGTCTGCTACCAGTATAGCGTAGCAGAATACGAAGACGCCATGCACAGGAGTTAAGAAACTCAGCATGCTGCCGGGAAAGTAAGCAAAGTGCAATGTTAACTTCCGGTCACGTGCAGCATCGTCCTTATCATCGTGTTCACTGTCTTCATACCGATAGAAAATTGCTATTCTGAAAATCCATGGAATGATGACCACAATGCATGAAATAATGAACATAAGTTTTTGTAAACATTGATTGGGTTTTACATGTGACTTAATTTCTCGCGTGAGATCAAGACCATACATTGAATTTGCTACCCTAGATTTGTCATCTACAAACTTAACTAAGTCAGAGAAACGTGGCTCTCTACCAGATTCAGTGATCGAGTGTGCAATATCTACCCATTTTGTTCTCAAATGCATTGGTATTCTCTTAACAATCCGTCTCAAATTATCAGAGTTGCCTATATCTGACTTAAATCCTAACTGAGAAAGAGTTATTTCACACTTCTGCATTTCAAGAGCTAACCTAGATAGCTCCTCTACATCTGATGCCTTAATTTGGTCTCCGTATACTAATTTGTCTATGTAAGATCTAACAATAACATGCGATCGACCATAACGAGAGTACAATATTTCTCGTGCCCTTTTGTAACCTTCTGTAGGTTCTAATAAAACGCAATCTTCAATAGAAGATTTAGCCTCACCTTTGCAGTACTGAATTAAATAACTTAACCTAGTACTATTGTCATTTATCTTGTTTTCAATGTTCGTTTCAAAGTTCTTAATGAACTTAGTGTAGTTCATGGGTGATCCATCGAAGCTAAGTATTTCTGGTTTCGGAAGGTTGAATCCTTCTTGAAGAACGGACGCTAATCTACTGAATGCGACATCGATAGTAGTTGAGCTGACGCCTGGCCCCTTCATTTGGTTACCTTGGTCTTGGATGTCATGAGAACTCCCTTGAGTACCCGTTTGTGTCACCGTGTTCATCATACGCATCGAGTTTCCGACTTCCGGTTCCGTTGCGTACGGCGGCCTAAACCTCACATCTCTGCGATCCTCGGTTCTTTGGTGCGTCATTGATTCGCTCACTTCTTGCGTCTCACCTTCGTCTTCTATCACCGCCTCCTGCCAGACTGATTCCTCTAATCTCGCAATCTCAAGTTCAGCTTGTTGTTCAATAATCTTCTCCTTGTCTTCGATTTCTCTGCGTGCACGTTCCAGTTCCCTAGCCAATGCTATGATCTGGCTCCGGGGCCATAAAACTTAGCTAGCTCACTTTTGAGACCAAAATCTGAGACCGTCTCAGATTTCGGTCTCAGTCTCAAGTTTGGTGTGCCATAAAAAATTCTCGTCTCAGTCTCAATCTCATATTTCTAGTTTGATCTCACTTATGAGCTCAGAAAGTTAGATCGCTGGAAAGGTGTCTCAACTCCGTGTTTTTTTCTCACTTTCAATATGGCTTCCGCAGCTGCCCGATTGAATCGGTATAACATCATCCGTAGGAGAAGAAGAGCGCCCCGGCCCCGGATTTTTCAAGATAGATCCAATCCCCTAGAGGGTTTGGAAGGTGATGAAGTTTTCATTCGGTTCCGGTTTCGTCCAGATACAATTCTGTGGATTGTTGGCTTAGTATTTGATGATTTCCAGAGACAGACCCATCGAAATTGTTCCCTACCCCCTTTGCTACAAGTCCTCGCCGCCCTGAGATTTCTCGCCACTGGCTCGTTTTACAACATTGTCGGAGAGTCTCTTGGGATTTCAAAGTCAGCGACAGGGAGAGCTGCTCGGATGATATGCCGTTTGTTATCATCCATGGCTGCGCGCTTTATCAATTTCCCAGCCAACTTGGATTCGTACAAACGTACTTTTTTTGAGATTGCAGGTAAGCATTGCATTATTTGAGTAGGGTAGTATTCCGTAGGGGAACCAGTCTATTTCAGGGTTAGACTAATTACTGCACTGCTATGTTAAGGTTTGATATATATATATATATATATATATATATATATATGTTATTGTATTTCGTTTTTAAAGCTAATTGTAAGGTATTACAAATATTTCACGATATCAGTTTGTAGTGGATAAACATGTAAATAAGGAAATAAATAAATATGACCAAGATATTTTTCTCTCGGGTGAGTGAATTACCCTGGTCGAGTTATTTCCCTTTTTGTTTGTGTGCTATGTACACGGAGGATTCAACGTGACAATGCATTCAGCTTCTATCCTATGTTTATCTAGTTCACGCACCTGAAAATTCAGTGTTCCTATACAGCTGTAGATGTCCTCGAGGATAAGTATATTTGATTAATTTAAAAAAAAAAGAGTTTTAATCCGATTTTCCTCTGTTTTGCATTGCACATGTATACAACAGCCTTGACGGATGTGTTGCTTATGAAGCTTCACTTTTGTGGCTATTCTTCTTGTCAAAGTCCTATTTCTACATTCAAACTTCGTTGTATTGGCTGCTTACATCCTCTTTTCCCGAAGCAATAAGTAGAAAATAAATTGGTGAGGTATATTGTACAAGTATATCACTATCGGAAATGAACAATGTGCCTTTAAGTCTTCGTATTTGATAGGGTTTCCGAACGTTGTTGGCTGCGTGGATGGCACTCAGATCAAGATCAAAGCACCAAGTGAAAACGAGGGAGATTTCATCAACAGGAAAGGATTCCATTCACTTAATATTCAGGTACTCATACCCCACACAAGAATGTTTTTGGATATAAACTTGAAAAGTAGTAAAATGTAAAGCAATGGGGTCGCAGTTGATATGCAGTTATACTCTATTCAATAGCTTATACAAACCATTAGATCAAGGTTTTAATTTATTAAAACCGTAAGGCGCATTTCCATGTTATTTGTTTTTTCATGCAGTCAAATTAGACATTGTTTTGTACCCAATTACTCATCTGCTCCAGGTATCTTGACCAGGGATCATCCCTGTAAAACTTAATTTCGTGCAGATAATTGTCTTTACAGTATATTTTTAAGATTTGAAACACGAGAATTTTTTTTTTTTTTTTTTTTTTAGGTTCATACAACATTTATTCACATTATGACAGTCAGGGTTTTAACATCATGCCCTTACAAACCCAAACTCAAGAATTTTTTTGAGTGTGTTGTTTCAGAATTTTTAATTTCATTTTTGGTGTATATATCATTCACGCTGTGTACTGACCTGGATATTCCCTAGCTGCAGAACTGTAGCTCTCTGAAAAAATATTTTGACATAACAGAGAGCTACAGTTCTGCAGCTAGATATTCCCATGAATCCAAATATTTTTATGTTCCCGAGATCGAAGATCGGGGGGGGGGGGGTATTGTTTTTGTCCAGTCAGTCATACTGTAATTCTGTCTTATCGGGGGCATTTGTGTTTCACAAACATATCTTGTAAATTTGCAGTTGTAAAAGGCAGGTATAATGTTAAGTAATTGCCATATATTGCTTAATAAAAAACAATTGTTGACATTCACAATTAATCATTATTGTAGATGGTATGTGGACCCAATTTCAATATCACCAATGTTGTGGCCAAGTGGCCAGGGTCAGTTCATGACTCTAGGATGTTTAAGGAGTCTCTATTATGCAGAGAATTTGAAAATGGTATGTTGATATTTTTACTGCAACAAGGTAGTACCAAACAGATGCGTAAAAGGTTTCCTGAAGTTCAATACCTTTGAAACTTTGATATTTTGTTCTAAGGAACAAAACCTCTTATAAAAGAAATCTATCATAATAATTTTTTTCTGTACTTAATTTCAAATGACAAGGAATCTGACCCCGTTAGAATAATGTGAAAGTTACAACCTGATATGCTTTGTCATCTTGGTCATATTTAACGAGGCCAAAAAAAAAATGTTGGTTTCCACTCCACTTTCACCTCAACATTTTTGATGATCGGGAAGTATTTTTTTTTTATATGTTGAATCATTTTTTAATGATTTTAATTAGTATTCTACTATGCCTAAAACATAGTAATTGCCTAGTAATCAAATAAAAAATTATAATATGGTAAACAAAAACTGTTTATGTGTTTTATAATCTGTTAGTGCATTATAAACAACTTCATAAGTCAATAAATATACTCTTGTTGTAGTGATGGCATTTGCAAAATCTATGAGAATGGGGAAAAAATGTGTTAGGCCTAAGGGTCAGCAGAAATTTGTAGGGTCGGTCGGAAAAGTGAAAACCAATATATATATTTTTTTGGCCCGATTTACATTCTGCATATCATTTAAAGATTTAACTTTGGCATTATAGTATATATAATAATAGCAACTCTTCTTCTGAGATGCGGGAGTCTTATTGCTGTGTTTCTGACAATATGCATTGTTTATTGATATAGGGCATATACAAGGCATACTGTTGGGGGATTCAGGATATGCTCTCAAGAAGTACCTCATGACGCCATATTTGAATCCCTCAGATGTCCACCAGGAGAGATATAATGGTGCACATTGCAGAACTAGGGTTCTCATTGAGCAAACCTTTGGCATATTGAAAAGAAGGTTTGCTGGTTTGCATACAGAGCTGCGACTTTCCCCAGAAAGGGTCTGTAATGCCATTGTAGCTTGCTGTGTGTTGCACAACATTGGAATTGTCAGGGTTGATATCCTACAGTTTAGAGGGAATGATTGTCCCCAGAATCCCACAGACTACGCTGAGAGAAATGTTAGAGTTCTTGATGGTAAAACAGTACGGGACCACATTGCAAGAAATTACTTCTAGGTAAAATAACATTTAGTCAAAGTTATTTTAAATTTTATTCAAACCACTAATAATTTTAATCATTGTTAAACAACGTCATTTTCACTGTTGAATATGACATACAATGGTAATTTTAATCATTATCAAACAATACCATGTTCACTGTTGATTATGTCCCACAATGGTAGTCTCTATGCACTTAACTAGCTCAGTATTTACCACAGGTAAACTGTAAAGAATACTATTTTGTAAGATATAGTATTGTTTACATCTATTTATTTACACTGTGCATGTGTAGTTATTCTAATTAAAATAAGGACTGATCAAGCAGTTTATAGAGCCTTTTACACAAGTAATAATAACTAAAAGCCATTGTCTGATTGCTTTGTAATCGTTTATTACCATGAACCATCCAGTGCCTAGGTTCAATGTGTCTACACAGAATTGCTCACAAATTATCTGCAGTGTGACATACACAGAAGACAAGACAAGACAGGATATTCAAAATAACACACAAATCTAATCATGAATTACATCAAATCAAATATAATTATAATGATACATGTAATAATAATATTGAGGATAAGAATATATTTGGAAATGGTTTTGTTCAGTAATTCAGGTATATCATATAGAATACAATACTTTTAATCAGTCAAGTTGTTTTTTTAATTGGAATTTAACTGTCATGTTGTGCATACCACCCCTCCCATTTCAGCTCACCTGTTCAAATTTACATTACAGTTTCCTGACATAGTGCAGATTCAAGTTTGTTTAAATCATGACCCCTGGGGATAGGGTGGGGTCACAATCTAGGATCAATGTTTTACATGCAAATATATAAGGAACATCTTTAAGTACATGTATGACCAAGGTGGAAGTTTTTTTTACCAAACACAGACAGACAGACAGGCCAAAACTAGATGCCACCATATCGTCGATTCCAGATAAATATAATAAAGCCTGTTCTAGTACATTACCTACATGTATTTAAATTTCTGAAAAATGAGACAGAGACAGGTAAGAAGAAGATTGAAAGGAATTTTTTCGCATTTCTAGAAGCTCTATTTCTGATCTAACTTTCTGCATTTTTAATTTCATTAATTCCATCTCAAATTCTAATTTCTTTTTCTCTGTTACAAGTACATCGCGATGTATGGTGTCAATTTCTCTTGAATGGCGTTGTTTTTTTTTTTTACAGAGGGTGTGTTCATCTCTACAGGTCGGGGACAACACACTGAGGCATTGGAAGTGGATGGTCCTGACTGCTCTACATTCATTGACGGTCCTTCCTTCTCTACAGTTCCCGTTTCCTCTACAATTATTGCAGACATTCTACCATTAATTCTCTAAAACCAAGTTTGGAGACATATTATTTTTTTAGCCCACTTGACCTGAAAGTTCCAGTGAGCTTTGTTGTCTGTCTGCTCGTAAACTTTTCGACAATTAAATTTGAGGCTCTCATATATGACATTGTTTGTATTTTTATTTTTTTACTAAAATACACTTTCTCAAGTAAATTTCAAAATCTGTATACTATTATTGCTTACCTATGTGCAAGCTTACACTTGTCTCCATCCCCCCTTCCACTCCTTCTAAAGATGGCTTTCCAGATAGAAATGCCAGCATGGCCTCATCAATGGGGGAAGGAGATGGGGGCTTTGGACCTCCACCTGTCGAGGGATATTTTCCGCTACTGTTGATTTTCTTTGCTGTAATAAAATGGCATATTTTAATTTAAGGTAGCTCACTACACTAAAGCTTATACTCTTTATGACACTACATGTACGTCACAAGATGGCGATTTAAATGTTTTGTTCATATGTGTTGAAATAAATTTTTGAGCCACCTTAAATGAGATTTAAACATGTGTAATTATATAAATCTTAATTGAACTGATGCACAATTAAATATTTATATTTGCCATAAATCCATGTTTACCTCGCTGCTTCATATTTGACCATTGCTTCTTGGCCTGTTTAATGGTCCTCTTCTTGCATGCCCCTTTCCTGTGAATATTGTATACATAAGTCTTATTACATAAATCAAACTTGAAGCTAATTAAATGTTCCACTGACACATTTACTTAAACTTTTAGAATAGATTTAGATCATAGATATGAATTAGAAGTGTTTGATAAAATATCTTTATATACATGATATCTTGAGAATAAAATCCCTTTAAAAGGGGGGGGGGGTACTGTGTACAATTGGTAAGTTCAGGCTTAAATTGTTGCCATGTAATACTAATATGAAATTGGAAAGGGGAAGTATCCAACTTCACCATATTTGCATTTGAATTAGTAGTGAATTTGAAAATGAAAATAAGTTGGGGTGGGTGGGTAGTTCTGATATCCAGATAACTATAAGGCTAGTACAAGAGTGTGTTTCCTAATGATTATATAAAGTAAAATAGAAATATTACAGAACTTGAAACAAAGATGAAGTTATACAATGATGGTCTTGCACTCTGACTCTTGTGTATGTTTGTTGTAATCAAATAGCCTGGTCTGAATGCAAGGGGAGTCGGAATTACATGACACCCGTTTTGATAGTTCCATACGTAGTTCTATGAATGTACTGAGGTTTCTTTTAAAAATATGGTAGGATAAGTGATAACATTGTTTAAGAATCATAGTTTTGGAAATCAATGCGCCCCTTGAGTCCAAAACCCGGATCCCCTTTTCATATTACCGAATCCGCCTCTAGAAACAATTCTATAAATAGTATTTGATACTCGCTCTGCACATCGACAAAAGATTCAGTAACGCCAATCTAATTAAAATTAGATCTTTGATCCGCTCATGCAATCGATTGCATGAGCGGATCAAAAATCTAATTTTAATTAGATTGCAGTAACGCAGGAGTAGATCTACTAGATTTTTTAAGCGATCGGTCAATTTATTTTTCTCAAAAACAACATAAATGAGAGTATTCTTTGTCTAACACATATCGCACGGAATGCGCAGAAGTATTAAGAAACAGAATATGCCCCATACTTTGATTTTGAATGAAAGGAGATCTAGTTACTTTTCTCAAACACTTAATATCGAGTACCTACGAAAATTCACATGGATGTTTGTTTCATGAGCTGAATTCAAGGTTTGAAATAATTTGAGAAAGAACCATGATAATCTGTCACAAGAATACATAGGTACAGGCAAATATACCTGTAATTACAAGTAGATCTAACTATATATGGTTTCCATATCATTTCATTTTCGTTGTACCACAGAAGTTTGAAATTTTATCGATAAAGTTAATAAAATGTACTTGATTGACCAAGCCATGCATGAGATATTCGTACAAACTCCTGTGGTTATACCAACGATTCTGATTGACTGCGTTTTTGTTAATCGTTTCATTGACGAGAGACTCATACATGGACAGAGGTATCATAAAAAAAAAATGGAAGGAAAACTTGCGTATTATGCGCTACGAAAAGAAAAATATATTCATTCCATTACTGAATCTTTTCACGGTGATAACGAGCGTTTAAAAAAAAGTGTATGATAAAGATCTACATAAAAAAATTATATAATTCATCATGCAATCTAATTAGAATTAGATCCTTTGATCCGCTCATCTACTATCGCAATTTTAATTAGATTGTTCATCATTTGGATATGAATAAATATCTAACTTCAATTTATTAGTCGGGAACAAATGATGCAAAACTGACAACCAAGTTCGTGTTTGATGGTCTAAATTATAAATTAATAACTCTTTCTTCTGTCTTTAATGGGGGGGGGGGGGGGGGTACTTCAATTATTCAGACTTGTACTTACGCATTCACTGTGGCAGTCACCGCTTGCCACGCGTTTTCCTTTTCGTATTTCCCACTCTGGGAGCCTTTGAATTTCCCTTCAATTATTTCAATTCTTGAAGTTACTTCTTCGTGAAGAATTTCCTTCTCCAGCTGACTCCAGTAGGGCTCGTGGTTGCTGCTTTCTGAACTTTTACTAATTAGATTAGCGATATCCTTTTCGGCCATAGCGTTTTTTATAAAATAGCAGCTGACTTATAGATGAAACGACGTAATTGACGTCAACAACGTCAAATTTGACGTAACAATAGAAAAGTTGTAAAAAAAAAACAACACAACAGCAGTATATTTCTTTAATTTTCCATGCATTGCGCAATATTTAGTGGGCGTGGCATTGCAAAATATAAAATGTAAACAACACATCCCATAATTCAACCAATTTCCTGCTCAGTTTCCATGGTAATGATCTCGGTTTCTGTCTCAAGTTAGAAATTGCTAAATGAGCTAAAACTAGCTTTATGGCACACCAAAAGTGAGACGGTCTAAGTTGAGTTTAGAAAGTGAGATTTTTTTTTAAATCTCAAAAGTGAGCTAGCTAAGTTTTATGGCCCCGGAGCCTGACCTTTAACTTGCACGCATCTGAGAATTCATGACACATTTTGAGAATTGTTGCCGTCGGCTCGTCCGATGTTAAAATGTAGAGATATGCGTTCCATATTTACATGTCTTTATTTTCTGTAGTAATGAAACGATTCTCAAAATATAGTGTCTCTAACTTATTACACTGCCGACTACAAGTGTAAACTATGTAACTAGTAAATCAAATTGTTGTTTTTCTGAGTTGTTATTTTACGTCACAATAGACATGCACGTTCGACGTCGCGTAAAGACGTGTGACGTCGAATAAACACAAGTAAATTATATAAAGAATTTACAAACACATAATTACAAATATGTATAAATTAGATTTGCCTTTATAGCAGATCTAACATACATGTTTATTGAATTTTGAGTTGTCTGAATTTCTGAAACAACATTTGAATGTAACAAATAATTTTCTTCATTTCAGTTCCTGATATATGAAAAAAAAATTGTCGTTTTTCGCCAGTTTTCAAATATGTGCAAGAAGTATACAGGGATTGAAAGCTGAGAAAGAGACAAAAAATCCTTTCCAATGTTACATATTATATATATATATGTGTGTATGACAGGGAGGCTATCAATAGTGTAATAATGATAAACATGTGAAGTGTTTGCTAATAAAACATGATAAATTTTCTGAAAGTGTCATTTAGATGTGTTTGATAGATACCTGTAGTTCTCATACAGTACATAAGTGAAAAAAAGCCTCATGGGAGGCAAATTTAATGAAGAGGATATGCATAGATATATATGACATACCGTACATATAGAATATTGACTTTCTTGGTTATACCTGTAGTAGGGACAAATGGTCAAAGTAAGCTTTTCACCAAATTTTTTATTTTTAAAGGGGGATCTCGGACCCCTTTCAAGGAGAAATAAATGCAAAATAGAATGGGTCATTCAAATCTGCTGTAAATCAACAGGAACAGAAATGACAAAACTCTGTGAATATTGTTGTATAGGGTTTTAAAACATGGTTTTGAGGACATAATGGGGCCATATATAGGTTCATTTTATTAAATTTTATGAATTTTACTGAGGGACACAAAATACATATGCAATACACATATGTAATATACACTGTATATTCATTTAAAATTTTCTAAGACAAGTGTTTATCTACAAAAGAGTTATGATTCAGAATTATTTCCTGCTGAATCATTGAAAATACCAAGAACAAATTGATTACAATATAATATCAAATTATGCATACTCTGTAAGGGTGTGAATTTTGATTTGTTCAAACAGTGGGGTATTTTGGTGTTGGATGCCAGTTTACAGGGGACTTAAAAATAATTCCATATCAAATTAATATAATTCATAAGATACTTTTTATTTTTTTATATAAACATTGAAGTGAAACTGTCCCATATACAAATGTAATGAAGTCAATTAAGTACAAGTAGACTGAAAAAGTGTGGTGCTGAAAGATTCAATGTATTTCTGCAAGAATTGTTGGCAACTTAGTTTATTGATTTTGCAATACTGGGTGCATGGTGAGTTGTAATACATCTCAATTTCATATGTTAGTTTGTTTCGATCTGGGATGTTGAGTAAAGTTTTACCCCCCTCCCCCCTCCTATATGCCCATCTTCATAAATATGCACCAAATATATACGTAAATTTCTTTATATCGCTGTGCACAAATTTCTAAATGTAAGTTAATTATCAACGTCGCCTACCGTCTAATTAGAAACGGTCTTCATAAAATAAGAAATGAATTGTTGCTTGAAGTTAACTTGCTTTTCCAATTGGCCTTAATTTCAGAAAGATTCTATATGTTAAAAAAAAGATGTTTTCTGGAAATCATTAAATTTGTTCAATTCTGTAAGAAAATACATCTAAAAAATTATATGGGGACCAGAGTCATATAATTACAAACATCACCAGAGCATGGCGTATACTACAGAGAATTATACTTCCGGCAAATAGAACTTGGGAGAGGGGTGCCCATCTTTTCCACTTTTTGTGACAAATATGCCTTCCATGTAAAATAATATAATGAACAATGTAATTTAAAAATATCATGAAATCAATAAACTAAGTCGTTTCATGCCAAGAAGAGTAACAGTGTGTGTGGATTTTTTTCTTTCTTCTTCAGTTTTTGCTTGTCGACCCCCCTTCCCCCTTTTTGTTAAAGCAAAGCTACATGTATGAACTGTACTTAATTATATGTCTCAATTGCAACCTGCGAACAAACGCTGATGTGTCTTAAAATATAGATAATGGTGACTGCAATTTTTGTTCGTTTAAATTGGGTGCATGGTGAGTTGTGATACACCTCAATTCCATATGTTAGTTTGTTTCGATCTGGGATGTTGAGTGTTTTTTTTTACCCCCCCCCCCCTCCTCCTCCTACAAAGGCGGATCCAGCGCTAGCCCCCCCCCCCCCCCCCGTTTGATTTTTTTGTTGTTGATTAAATTCTTTTGTCTACAACACGCAATTAGTTATATGTTCATTATCTAAATGAAAAAGAACCCACTCTCTTATTGGCACAATTTCGTTAGCTTCCGGGGGCTTCGCCCCCTGCACCCCATCAGTGCAAAGCTTCAAGGCAACCCCAGCCTTCCACTGCGCATCCCCCCCCCCCCCCCGTTATGAAATTCCTGGATCTGCCACTGTCCTATACGCCCATCTTCATAAATATGCACCAGCTACGTCAAAAGATGAAAACGTAAACTATGATTTTAAAAATCCACATCGTGTACACAGCGACAAGGAATAGGTCTGCATCAAATTCTTTTAAAATGAATACGAATGGACGTTTTCTTATCTGATTCTAGCGAAATTACATTTATCTGAATCAAATAATTTGACTCTACAATTCTACTTGCTTTACTTACCTTCTCTTTCATTGATTTATATAGTACGTTATTAATACCGTTAGAGATGAATATTTATTTGAAGAAATTTGACAGAAAATGATAATCTAAGACTTGATAATCTATTAATAAGATGTAAGGAAAACGATATCGACATTAAGGAACCACTACGTGCACAATGAAATTGAATGATTCCGTTTACAAACGTTTTGCTGTGAATGTCATAATTTTCCCCCCTAAACATCAGCTTTATAATTTACCGCGCTTTTGTAACTGTGACGTAATGCCGTCAACACGGTTCATATCAATCGGATCACCAGTTACGGAAATAGCCGAGTAGTTATCATTGGGTTCATATCTGAAAACCTGTGGCAGCGAGTTGTAGCGTAACGGAATATACTGAGCTGACCGGAGCTTGCAAGTATCCACCTTTCATATCATTTAGACTCAAAGTTCGTTAAATTAAATTTTTGTTCCGCGGCAAAAATTAAAAAAAAAAAAACAAACAAACAAGAGGCCCATGGGCCACATCGCTCACCTGAGTCACCTTGGTCCATATCAGAAGATTTTCCATATCTATTTGCATGTAAAACCGTAGTCCCTATTATGGCCCCAAACCTACCCCTGGAGGCCATGGTTTTTGCAAACTTGAATCTAAACTATGTCAGAAAGCTTTCATGTAAATATGAACTTCTTTGGCCCAATGGTTCTTGAGAAGATTTTTCCTATATATTTGTATGCAAAACTTTGATCCCCTATTGTGGCCCCATCCTACCCCAGGGGGGCATGATTTCAACAAACCTGAATCTGTACTATATCAGAAAGCTTTCATATAAATCTCAGCTTTTCTGGCTTAGTGGTTCTGGGA